>NW_026905226.1:0-1166 GCF_024500275.1 Phycodurus eques | reverse complement strand
TTTTGGATCCATGGGGTCCGTTTTGGGACTGAGTGCCGCTGCATTTTGGAATACATGATTGTCCGTTTTGGGTCCAGCGGGACTTAGTTCCGGCTGCATTTTGGGATCTTTGGCTTGCATGGAGCTCGTCTCATCTGAGTCCAGAAGGGAGCTCTGATTTCCCGCATGGACCTCGGGCATTACGCTCTGACTTCCAGCATGGAGCTCGTCTCATCTGAGGTCCCAGAAGGGAGCTCTGATTTTCCCGCATGGACCTCGGCATTAAGCCATGGTCTCTGACTTCCAGCATGGGAGCTCGTCCTCATCTGAGTCCAGGAAGGGAGCTCTGATTTCCCGCATGGACCCTCTGGCATACGCTCTGACCTTTCCAGCATGGGGAGCCTCGTCTCCATCTGAGTCCCAGAAGGGAGCTCTGATTTCCCGCATGGACCTCTGGCATTAAGCATGGACTTCCAGCATGGAGCTCGTCTCATCTGAGTCACCCAGAATGGGAGCCTCTGATTTCCCGACATGGACCTCAGCTATGGAGCCGTCTCATCTGAGTCACGGAAGGGAGCTCTGATTTCCCGCATGACCTCGTGCGCATAAGATGGAGCTCTGACTATCCGCATGGAGCTCGTCTCATCTGAGACCCGAGAAGGGAGCTCTGATTACCGCCTGGGACCTCTGGCATTAGCTCTCACTCCAGCTGGAGATCGTCTCATCTGCGTCCCAGACGGGAGTAGCTCTTATTTCCCGCAGGACCTCGGGCATAAGCATGAGCGCTGACTTCCCGCATGGAGCTAGGTCTCCTATGAGACGGGGAAATGGGAGCTCTGATTTCCCGCCTATGGACCTCGGGCATTAAGGCTACTTTGTTACATTTGGGATGAATGCTGGGCTTTGCTGAGACTGTGCAAGATGCTTTGCGTGAGCTCCGGATAGGCGACTTTGTGACATTTTGGATGCGTGCTGGTACTTTGCTGGGACTGAGTGCCGCTGCATTTTGGGATCCATGCGGGTCCGTTTTGGACTGAGTGCCGCTGCATTTTGGAATACATGGGTGCCTTTTGGGGTCCAGGCTGGACTTAGTGCGCTGCATTTTGGGATCTTGGCTTGCATGGAGCTCGTCTCATCTGAGTCCCAGAAGGGAGCTCTGATTTCCCGCATGGACCTCGGGCATTAAG
>NW_026905225.1:0-1168 GCF_024500275.1 Phycodurus eques | reverse complement strand
AAATGCTTCCCAGCGCCTGCTGTACACTTTTTTATTTTACTCATAACTTCACAAAGGATGCTTTCCCAGTAAAATTCTATTGCTTTTAGAGTTAAACTCTCCCCCTTTATACGTAGTTACAGGCAGTGGTTTTGAATCCCAAAGCTTTGGTTGGAGTTTTACACACATTTGCAGTTTTTATTGCTTAACAATGCTTCCCAGCTCCCTCTGCTGTACACTTTTTTTAATTGTAACTCATAATTTCACAAAGGATGTTTTCCAAGTAAAGTCTCTTGCTTTTTAGAGTAGAACTCTCACATTTATACGAGTTACAGGCAGTGGTTTGAATCCTAAAGCTTTGGTTGGAGTGTTACACATTTGCAGTTTTTAATGCTGAAAAATGCTACCCAGCTCCCTCTGCTGTACACTTTTTTTATTGTAACTCATAACTTCACAAAGGATGCTTTCCCAGTAAAGTCTCTTGCATTTCAGATTAAAACTCTCCCCTTTATCCTAGTTAGAGGCAGTGGTTTGAATCCCAAAGCTTTGGTTGGAGTTTTACACACATTTGCAGCTTTTATCGCTTAAAAATCCTTCCCAGCGCCTGCTGTACACTTTTTTTTTATTTTGACTCATAACTTCACAAAGGATTCTTTCCCAGTAAAGTCTCTTGCTTTTTAGTCTTGAACTCTCCCCTTTAACAAGTTAGAGGCAGTGGTTTGAATCCCAAAGCTTTGGTTGGAGTTTTACACACATTTGCAGTTTTTATTGCTTCGAAATGCTTCCCAGCGCCTGCTGTACAAATTTTTTATTTTGACTCATAACTCCACAAAGGATGCTTTCCAAATAAATTCTCTTGGTTTTTAGAGTAGAACTCTCCCCTTTATACTAGTTACAGGCAGTGGTTTGAATCCCAAAGCTTGGTTGGCGTTTTACCACCACATTGCAGCTTTTATCGCTTAAAAATACTTCCCAGCACCTGCTGTACACTTTTTTGATTTTGACTCATAACTTCACAAGGATGGTTTCCCAGTAAATTGTCTTGCTTTTTAGAGTAAAACTCTCCCCTTTATACTAGTTACAGGCAGTGGTTTGAATCCCAAAGCTTTGGTTGGAGTTTTACACACATTTGCAGTTTTTATGCTTAAAAATGCTTCCCAGCGCCTGCTGTACACTGACTCATAACTTC
>NW_026905224.1:0-1170 GCF_024500275.1 Phycodurus eques | reverse complement strand
ATTCCCGATCTCGGAAGCTAAGGAGGTGCGGGCCTGGTTAGTACTTGGATGAGAGACCGCCTGGGAATACCAGGTTCCGTGAACTTTTTCACTTTAGATTCTCGTGGAATTGTTTTCTTATCGGTGGTTGACCTAAATTATAATGCAGTCATCCTCTCTCTTATGATTTACCGTCTCTTTATTAGGAGACAGAATCTTCAAGTACCTTTTTTAAACATCCCGTTTCTCCTTTTCCGACAGTAAAAATAAAATAAAATCGATACACACATATATCGATATATATATATCTATATATATAATATCTATATATATGAGTATCACGTGATACGTCACAATTTTATCACATCAGTGCTTTTAATTGGCTCGAGGCTAAGGATACAAAGGTATGGATTTTTAAATGATTCGTAATTATTGCACATTATTGTGTGGACCTCAAAGTTCGCATCATCCACACAAAAAAAATCCAAAATAGACCAGCCAACAATTGGAGAATAAAGATGACGCGATCCGCTGGAAATATTTTTAAGCGAAATATGATATTTTTTAAATATAAAATGTAGCTTTTCAGGTAACCATGTGGCTTACGGCCATACTACCCTGAGAACGCCCGATCTCATCTGACCTCGGAAGCTAAGCAGGGGTGGGCCTGGTTGGCACTTGGATGGAAGACCGCCTGGGAATACCAGGTGCTGTAAGCTTTTTCACTTTAGATTCTCGTGGAATCGTTTTCTTATCGGTGGTTGACCTAAATTATAATGCAGTCATTCTCTCTCTTATGACTTACCATCTCTTTATTAGGAGACAGAATCTTCACGTACCTTTTTTAAACATCCCGTTTCTCCTTTTCCGACAGTAAAAAAAAAAATAAAATCGATACACACATATATTATATATATCTATATATATAATATATAGAATATATATATATATATAGTATATATATATATATATATAGATATATAGTATATACTATGAGTATCACGTGATACGTCACAATTTTATCACATCAGTGCTTTTAATTGGCTCAGGCTAAGGATACGAAGGTATGGATTTTTAAATGATTCGTAATTATTGCACATTATTGTGTGGACCTCAAAGTTCGCATCATCCACACAAAAAAAATCCAAAATAGACCAGCCAACAATTGGAGAAGAAAGATGACGCGATCCG
>NW_026905223.1:0-1171 GCF_024500275.1 Phycodurus eques | reverse complement strand
CTTCCCAAGTCGCATTTTGCAACCTTTTGAAAATCTTTAGTGGTGGTTCACAGCGCTCTGCTTCTGACGGGCATCCAACAAAGACGCCATTTCCTAAATGGCTGACAGGAAACGAACAGGCTTAAACAAAACTTTTTTTTTTAATTCACCTTCAAACAAGTATTTCAACTACAAACTGAAAATTTCACTGATTAGTAGGTTAAATTAAATAGGCCTCATTACTTTTGGACTGCCCCATTTATTTTGCATAGGTTAGTTTTGGCACTGTCAGAGACGAGTGGCTGCTTGGAAAAGCTTTTTTATTTTCATTCGAGTCGGCAGCACTTCATAACTAAGCAGGCTTATTCAACTTTTCGTCATTTCGTGTGGAGATACATGTTTGTGGAGCAAGCAGCGGAGACACAAAGTTAAGAACACTTTGTTCACCAACGCATTTTTGGAAATGGGCAACTTATACAAGATTTACTTGGTTGTGTAATTTCACACAAGAAGAGTGAGCAGGCATTACAGAGGGCCAACTATTTGCATAGAAGCCGTGAAAAAGATCATTTTCTATAATATGTCCCCGATCAAATTTTGTCCTTGACCTCATCTGTTTGTCTTCATCTCAGAACATCTTGAAGCAGCTCGTGGACGCAGCAGTCACGATGGACGCTGCAAACGTTTTCCATCATGACATCAAGATGGAAAACGTCCTCATTGACACCAGCTCCGATTTCCCTCGTGTCTGGATCATCGATCATGGAAACAGCGGCTTTGGATACACTCTGGTGCACAAGAATTTCTTTGGTACAGTGTTCACCTCCTGCTCTTCATTCACGTCTGCTGTTGTTCTCAGGCTGAGTCTCATCATTTATTTCTCTCTGTATGTCTTGTAGGAACCATTGACTTGGCTCCTCCAGAAGTTGCTGCATGTGGGGAGAACAGGGCCAACCCCACCACAGTTTGGCAGCTCGGGACTCTGCTCTTCGAAATTCTGCATTATGCTCCATTCGAACCGAGGAGTTCTTCCTCAGGCGGGAAATCGACGCAAGGCTCTCTCATAGTAAGTTTAAGGATCCAGTCAGTACTGGCCATGATACTGTCAGCAGCGTTTCACTCCATGTTGTAGTTCGTAGACCGCTGAAGTTGCCATCTTCAACTTTTCCTTGCATCTGTCCTCGCAGCCTGC
>NW_026905222.1:0-1183 GCF_024500275.1 Phycodurus eques | reverse complement strand
ATAATAAGATAATTTGGACATAAGAATACCCCGCATGACGCAGACTGACTAGCTCTTTTATTCCCTTATTCGCGCAATGTCATAGAGGTTCTATTAGCTACACTTATTATAATATCCTTTAAGTCTTACCCAATTGAATAAGAAGATGTCAAAAATGAAGTCTCTGCCAGCTTGATCCCTGAGCATTGCGATGGAAAAAAGAACGCTGCGCTGGCGGAGGAGTCGTGTCTCCCTAACTCGAGAGAGAGTAAGGAGCGTTTGTCAGTGTGGGGATTCTTATAACCTCGGTTCAGCCTTCTCAGCGTCCTGACTTTTGACCTGAGTGGAAAGCACCTATCTCTCCATTACTCATTCAGTGTCCTGACTTGACCTAAGTGGAAAGCACCTATCTCTCCATTTACTCATTCAGTGTCCTGACTAGACCTAAGTGGAAAGCACCTATCTCTCCATTACTCATTCAGTGTCCTGACTTGACCTCCCTTTTGCTCACCCAAAATAGGTTCACAGTAAATACTATCGACTACAAGCATATTTCATATGTCTTGTAGGCGCTTTAATACATTCATTCAATGACAAGCATATTTCATATGTCTTGAACACAATCAATACACTTCATCACTTCACGTTAATCTCTTAAGCATTCTGCAATACGTGTATATGTTAATTATCAGTTAAATATTTATACATTCATGTGAATACAAATCTCTCATGCATTTCAACAGGTCCGTGCTTACTTCGTAGAGCATTCGTGTGCTTCGTTGCCTGAGAGAGACAACCTTACACAGGTTATAATCTTTGCATAAAAGCTGTTCCAAAGCATTGTACATTAGTAATACAAAAATCAAAATAATATATAACAGCCTTATTAGGCTTGATGTACTTTTTATCACTGATTTCCAAAAGAACATCTGAATTATAACATCACAGAGAATCATCAAAATTATCTCAAGGATATAAAATCAAGCAATTGATTATATAAGCAGTTGACCTCAGTATGTGTTTGTTTACTATGACAAGGGGTTTTAATAGCATTGATATATATGAGAAGACTTATGCTTGACCTGGCGACTCTTACTTTATGATCTAATTTGGTTTGTCGACCTCTGGTGGTTGAACCAGGAATTGAAACTGGGGCTAAGCTCAATCACATGAACCCAGCCACATATGCCAATTACAACCTTTT
>NW_026905221.1:0-1184 GCF_024500275.1 Phycodurus eques | reverse complement strand
AAGGGAGCTCTGATTTCCCGCATGGACCTCGGGCATTACGCTCTGACTTCCAGCATGGAGCTCGTCTCATCTGAGTCCCAGAAGGGAGCTCTTATTTCCCGCATGGACCTCTGGCATTAAGCTCTGACTTCCAGCATGGAGCTCGTCTCATCTGAGTCCCGGAAGGGAGCTCTGATTCCCGCATGGACCTCGGCATTAAGCATGGGCGCTGACTTCCAGCATGGAGCTCGTCTCATCTGAGTCCCGGAAGGGAGCTCTGATTTCCCGCATGGACCTCGGGCATTAAGGCTACTTTGTTACATTTTGGGATGAATGCTGGGCTTTGCTGAGACTGTGCAAGATGCTTTGCGTGAGCTCCGGATAGGCGACTTTGTGACATTTTGGGATGCGTGCTGGTACTTTGCTGGGACTGAGTGCCGCTGCATTTTGGGATCCATGCGGGTCCGTTTTGGGACTGAGTGCCGCTGCATTTTGGAATACATGATGGTCCGTTTTGGGGTCCAGGCTGGGACTTAGTGCCGCTGCATTTTGGGATCTTTGGCTTGCATGGAGCTCGTCTCATCTGAGTCCCAGAAGGGAGCTCTGACTTCCCGCATGGACCTCGGGCATTAAGCTCTGACTTCCAGCATGGAGCTCGTCTCATCTGAGTCCCGGAAGGGAGCTCTGATTTCCCGCATGGACTCTCGGCATTAAGCTCTCACTTCCAGCATGGAGCTCGTCTCATCTGAGTCCCGAAGGGAGCTCTGATTTCCCGCATGGACCTCGGCATTAAGCGCTTGACTTCCAGCATGGAGCTCGTCTCATCTGAGTCCCAGAAGGGAGCTCTGATTTCCCGCATGGACCTCTGGCATTAAGCTTGACTTCCAGCATGGAGCTCGTCTCATCTGAGTCCCAGAAGGGAGCTCTGATTTCCCGCATGGACCCGGGCATAAGCTCTGACTTCCAGCATGGAGCTCGTCTCATCTGAGTCCCAGAAGGGAGCTCTATTTCCCGCATGGGACCTCGGCATTAAGCATGGGGCTGACTTTCCAGCATGGAGCTCGTCTCATCTGAGTCCAGAAGGGAGCTCTGATTTCCGCATGGACCTCGGCATTAAGCTCTGACTTCCAGCATGGAGCTCGTCTCATCTGAGTCCCAGAAGGGAGCTCTGATTTCCCGCATGGACCTCGGGCATTAAGCATGGA
>NW_026905220.1:0-1186 GCF_024500275.1 Phycodurus eques | reverse complement strand
TCCATGCGGGAATCTAGAGCCTCCCTTCAGACTCAGATGAGACGAGCGCCATGCTGGAAGTCAGAGCTCCCACCGCTTATGCCCGAGGTCCATGCGGGAAATCAGAGCTCCCTTCTGGGACTCAGATGAGACGAGCTCCATGCTGGAAGTCAGAGCGTAATGCCAGAGGTCCATGCGGGAAATCAGAGCTCCCTTCTGGGACTCAGATGAGACGAGCTCCATGCAAGCCAAAGATCCCAAAATGCAGCGGCACTCAGTCCCAAAACGGACCCGCATGGATCCCAAAATGCAGCGGCACTCAGTCCCAGCAAAGTACCAGCACGCATCCCAAAATGTCACAAAGTCGCCTATCCGGAGCTCACGCAAAGCATCTTGCACAGTCTCAGCAAAGCCCAGCATTCATCCCAAAATGTAACAAAGTAGCCTTAATGCCCGAGGTCCATGCGGGAAATCAGAGCTCCCTTCCGGGACTCAGATGAGACGAGCTCCATGCTGGAAGTGAGAGCCCCATGCCTAATGCCCGAGGTCCATGCGGGAAATCAGAGCTCCCTTCCGGGTCTCAGATGAGACGAGCTCCATGCTGGAAGTCAGCGCTTAATGCCAGAGGTCCATGCGGGAAATCAGAGCTCCCTTCTGGGACTCAGATGAGACGAGCTCCATGCTGGAAGTCAAAGCCCCATGCTTAATGCCCGAGGTCCATGCGGGAAATCAGAGCTCCCTTCTGGGACTCAGATGAGACGAGCTCCATGCTGGAAGTCAAAGCCCCATGCTTAATGCCCGAGGTCCATGCGGGAATAAGAGCTCCCTTCTGGGACTCAGATGAGACGAGCTCCATGCTGAAGTCGAGAGCAAGCCCCATGCCTAATGCCCGAGGTCCATGCGGAGAAATCAGAGCCCCTTCTGGACTCAGATGAGACGCGCTCGCATGCTGACAAAGAGATACGTCAGCGCTCTCATGCTTAATGCCGAGTCCATGCGGGAAATACAGAGCTCCCTCTGGGACTCAGATGAGACGAGCTCCATGCTGGAAGTCAGAGCTTACATGCCGAGAGGTCATGCGGTGAATCAGAGCTCCTTCCGACCTCAGATGAGACGAGCTCCATGCTGGAAGTCAGAGCGTAATGCCAGAGGTCCATGCGGGAAATCAGAGCTCCCTTCCGGGACTCAGATGAGACGAGCTCCATGC
>NW_026905219.1:0-1189 GCF_024500275.1 Phycodurus eques | reverse complement strand
AGCTCTGATTTCCTTCCCGCATGGACCTCGGCATTAGGCATGGGCTCGTGACTTCCAGCATGGAGCTCGTCTCATCTGAGTCCCAGAAGGGAGCTCTTGATTTCCCGCATGGACCTCGGGCATTAAGGCATGGGGCTCTCACTTCCAGCATGGAGCTCGTCTCATCTGAGTCCCGGAAGGGAGCTCTGATTCCCGCATGGACCTCTGGCATTAAAGCTATGACTTCCAGCATGGAGCTCGTCTCATCTGAGTCCCAGAAGGGAGCTCTGATTTCCGCATG
This sequence comes from Phycodurus eques, assembly GCF_024500275.1. NCBI lineage: Eukaryota > Metazoa > Chordata > Actinopteri > Syngnathiformes > Syngnathidae > Phycodurus > Phycodurus eques. Next base: position 909 of record NW_026905219.1, on the reverse strand, counting down.
GACGTCTCTGGCATTAAGCTCCTGACTTCAGCATGGAGCTCGTCTCATCTGAGTCCCAGAAGGGAAGCTCTGATTTCCCAGCATGGACCCTCGGGCAGTAAGCATGAGCGTGACTTCCACATGCATGGAGCTCGTCTCAATCTGAGTCCCAGGAAAGGGAGCTCTGATTTCCCGCATGGACCTCGGGCATTAATGCATGGGGCCTTTGACTTCCAGCATGGAGCTCGTCCTCATCTGAGATCCCGAAGGGAGCTCTGATTTCCCGCATGGACCCTCGGTCATTAAGCATGGGCCTTGACTTCAGCTATGGAGCGCGTCTCATCTGAGTCCCAGGAAGGGAGCTCTGATTTCCCGCTATGGACCGTCGTGGCATTAAGCATGGAGCTCTGACTTCCAGCATGGAGCTCGTCTCATCTGAGTCCCAGAAGGGAGCTCTGATTTCCCGCATGGACCTCTGGCATTAAGCTCTGACTTCCAGCATGGAGCTCGTCTCATCTGAGTCCCAGAAGGGAGCTCTGATTTCCCGCATGGACCTCGGGCATTAGGCATGGGGCTCTGACTTCCAGCATGGAGCTCGTCTCATCTGAGTCCCGGAAGGGAGCTCTGATTTCCCGCATGGACCTCGGGCATTAGGCTACTTTGTTACATTTTGGGATGAATGCTGGGCTTTGCTGAGACTGTGCAAGATGCTTTGCGTGAGCTCCGGATAGGCGACTTTGTGGACATTTTGGGATGCGTGCTGGTACTTTGCTGGGACTGAGTGCCGCTGCATTTTGGGATCCATGCGGGTCCGTTTTGGGACTGAGTGCCGCTGCATTTTGGGATCTTTGGCTTGCATGGAGCTCGTCTCATCTGAGTCCCAGAAGGGAGCTCTGATTCCCGCATGACTCTGCATTACGCTCTGACTTC
>NW_026905218.1:0-1202 GCF_024500275.1 Phycodurus eques | reverse complement strand
CTAAGATTTGAAAACAACGATCGGTGGGAATCCAGCTTTCAGGGGGGGCCACTTCCCGAGCCTCTCGGAAGTCGTGGGGCGGAACGGCGGAGCGTCAAAGCACTCGGGTTCGCTCCAGTAGGAGGCCTTATTGACTAAATGAACATGAAAACCTATGTGACTTGCAGGACGTTTTAGCGCTTACTTCTGACCCGTGTGCTAAGATTTGAAATAAACGATCGGTGGGAATCCAAGCTTCAGGGAGTCCTCCCCGAGTCTCTGGACGGCCTGTGGGGCTCCGAGCGGCGAGCGTTAAAGCACTCAGTTTCGCTCGAGTACCATGAGACCGATTTGACTTCGGCAGGACTTTAGTCGCTAATCGTCAGCCTAGCGAGGATAGGACTTCACACAGACAATCCTTGGAATCAGCTTCAGGGAGGCGCACTGCATGCCCTCAGAGGTCAGTCGGGGCCTATCGACGCGAGCGTCAACGCACATCGGTTTCGCTCAGTAGTAGGCCTTTATGACTAAATGTGAACATGACGACCTGATGTGACATCTGGCAAGACTTTTTAGCGCTTACTTTGAGCTAGTGGGCTAAGATTTGAACACAAACGATCGGTGGGAATACAGCTTTTGAGGGGAGGCCTCCCCCGAGTCTCTGGACAGCTGTGTGTGTCACGAACGAGCGAGCGTCAAAGCACTTGGTTCTCTCCAGTAGTAGAGCCTTTGATTGACTAAATGTAACATGACGACCTATGGACTTTGCAGGACATTTAGCGCCTACTTTGAGCTAGTGGGCTAAGATTTGAAACAAACGATCGGTGGGAATCCAGCTTTCAGGGGAAGCTCACCCGAGTCTCTGGACGGCTGTGGGGCCGAGCGGCGAGCGTTAAAGCACTCAGTTCTCGGTCCGTAGGAGCCGTTATGAGTTACCATGTAAAATGACGACCTATGTGATTTACTCGGCATGACTTTAGGTCGCTTACATTTCAGCCTAGCGGGCTAGGATCACTCTGAGACAAACGATCGGTGGGAATCCAGCTTTCAGGGGAGGCCTCTTCCAGCCTCTCGGAGGTCGTGCGGCCCGAACGGGCGAGCGTAAAGCACCGGTTTTCGCTCAGTAGTAGGCCTTTATTGACTAAAATTGTAACATGAGAACCTATGTGACTTTGGCAGGACATTTTAGCGTTACTTTAGACCTAGTGCGCTAAGATTGAAAA
>NW_026905217.1:0-1203 GCF_024500275.1 Phycodurus eques | reverse complement strand
TGAATTGACAGTGGCAAAAGCACTTTGTAAGAATATCATTCCAAGATATGGTATTCCTGAAAAAATGTACAGTGATAACAGTGCCCATTTTGTTAACCAATTTGTGAAAAAGATAGGAGTAATGTTTCACATTGATCTAAAGAATCATTGTGCTTACCACCCTCAAAGCACTGGATTAGTTGAAAGGATGAATGGAACAATAAAAAACAGTACATTGAAGAAACAGGAAGGCCGTGGACACAGTGTTTGGAATTAGTAAAGCTGAATAGAAACATACCAAGTACTTCAGGGCTAACAGCCTATGAAACATTGTTTGGAAGGCCTGATAAAATACCTCAATTTAAGAACCCATGGGAAACACATGATGAATCTAATTTAGCAGACTACATGCGGAAAATGTTAGAAAAACAGCAACAAGCACAAAAACAAGGTGGTGAGGATCCTTTTGTCTCCCAGCAGGACGCCAAGCGAGTGGAGCCGGGAGACTGGGTTCTTGTAAGAAGTGTAAAAAAAAGAAACATTGGTACACACCTAGGTGGGAAGGCCCATTTCAAGTATTGTTGACAACCCCCACAGCTGTAAAGATAGCAGAAAGGTCAACTTGGATTCATTTGACACATTGTAAAAACGTCATTTCGGTTGAACACTCCGACAAGGGAGGTGAGCAAAAGTGTGATCATAGGGTGGTATCTGTCATGTGTGTGTGTGTTCCGGGTTTTGTCCTCCCCCCTGTTTCACACACACCTGCTCCTGTGAGCATCTTCACCACCTGTGCCTCGTTCACCCTCATTACCCCTTGTATGTAACCTCGTGTCTTATTCCCTCTCATTGCCAGTTCGTTGTACCTTGTCGTCGCGTTCCAGCATTCGTTGTTTCCACGTCACAGACTCGCAGTAAGACTTGACCCTGTTCCGATTATCGACCTTGCCTCTTTGCCTCATGTTTTTGGATACTGTTGCCTTTCTTGGATTGCCTGCCTGTGTACCAACCTATGCCCGTCAATTAAACCTCTCTTTTTGGAAACTGTCCATTTGTTTTGGAGTTGTGCATTTTTGGGTCCTATCCTCTGTTCCGTTCATGACAGAATCAGATGTTTAGAATCTGGAAAGACCCGAAAGTCAGTGAAGATTTTCTAAGACACCAAACTAAAGTAGAGGGGATATTTCACCCAGAATGACACCTAAGTGTTTAAAATCAGCTATT
>NW_026905216.1:0-1211 GCF_024500275.1 Phycodurus eques | reverse complement strand
AGACTCTCCCTTTAGACTTAGTTACAGGCAGTGGTTTGCATCCCCAAGCTTCGGTTGAGTTTTTAACCACATTTGCAGTTTTTATTGCTTAAAATGCTTCCCGCTCACTCTGCTGTCCACTTTCTTTATTTTGACTCATAACTTCACAATGATGCTTTCCAGTAAATTCTCGTTGATTTTTAGAGTAAACTCTCCCCTTTACGAGTACAGGCAGTGTTTGAATCCCAAGCTTTGTAGAGTTTAACACACTTTGCAGTTTTTATTGCTTAAAAATGCTTCCCAACGCTCTGCTGTACAATTTTTTCATTTTGACTCATAACTTCACAAGGATGCTTTCCCAGTAAGTCTATTGCCTTTTAGAGTAAAACTTCTCCCTTTATACTAGTTACAGGCAGTGGTTTGAATCCCAAGCTTTGGTTGGAGTTTTACACATATTTGTTGTGTTTTATTGCTTACAAAATGCTTCCCAGTGCCTGCTGTACACTTTTTTATTTTCACTCATAACTTCACAAGGATGCTTTCCAAGTAAAGTCTCTTGCATTTGTAGAGTAGAACTCTCCCCTTTATACTAGTTACAGGCAGTGGTTTGGATCCCAAAGCTTTGGTTGGAGTTTTTACACAGATTTGCAGTGTTTATTGCTTAAAAATGCTTCCCAGCGCCTGCTGTACAACTTTTTTTTATTTTTGACTCATACTTCACAAAGGATGCTTTCCAGTAAATTCTCTTGCGTTTTTAGAGTAGAACTCTCCCCTTTATACTAGTTTACAGGCAGTGGTTTGAATCCCAAGCTTGGTGGAGTTTTACACACATTTGCAGTTTTTATTGCTTAAAAATGCTTCCCAGCGCCTGCTGTACACTTTTTTTATTTTGACTCATAACTTCACAAAGGATGCTTTCCAGTAAATTCTCTTGCATTTTAGAGTAAGAACTCTCCCCTTTATACTAGTTACAGGCAGTGGTTTGATCCCAAGCTTTGGTTGGAGTTTTACAGCATTTGCAGTTTTTATGCTTAAAAAATGCTTCCCAGCGTCACTGCTGTACACTTTTTTATTTTGACTCATAACTCACAAAGGATGCTTTCCCAGTAAATTCTCTTGCTTTTTAGAGTAAAACTCTCCCCTTTATACTAGTTACAGGCAGTGGTTTGAATCCCAAAGCTTTGGTTGGAGTTTTACACATTTGCAGTTTTTATTGCTTAAAATGCTTCCCG
>NW_026905215.1:0-1221 GCF_024500275.1 Phycodurus eques | reverse complement strand
TTGAAGGCGCTAACGTGTAAACAGGATCGAGGACCAAGGTGGTTGTCAATATTGTAAACAAATTAGATTTGACCCATTTGTGTTTGTCTTCTTTTGTCTTGCAGACGTCAGTGAAAATCTTCATCCTGAGCGGCAGCAGTCAGTGTCCCCTCACATCAAAGAGGAAGAGGAGGATGAAGAGGTTCAACACATCAAAGAGGAGGAGGAAGAGTTCCTTCACATGAAAGAGGAAGAGCCGGAGGAAATCATCAAGGTTCCATCGACTGGTGTCCATTTGAAGAGTGAAGATGAAGATCGAAGTGAGGAGAGACGAGGGGCGGAGCCACCAAACAGCAACAGCTCAAGTGATGGAGACCACTGTGCAGGATCACAAACAGACGGTGATGATGATGATGATGAACAGTTGGAAGGTGATATGACATGTCACACTTCCAGTAAATGCTGGAAATGTTCTAAATGTAGGAAAACCTTTGCTTCTAAGAGCAATTTCAAACAACACATGAAAATACACACTGGTGAGAAACATTTTGCCTGCTCAGTTTGTGGTCAAACTTTTTCTCAGAAGGGAACCTTAAAAATACACACAAGAACCCACACTGGAGAGAAGCCCTTTTGCCTGCTCAGTTTGTGGTCAAAGATTCTCCCAAAAGCAAAGCTTAAAAATACACACAAGAACCCACACTGGAGAGAAACCTTTTGCATGCTCAGTTTGTGATCAAATATTCTCTCAAAGGGAAAGTTTACAAAGCACACAAAGAACACACACTGGTGAGAAACCTTTTGCATGCTCAGTTTGTGGGTCAAAGGTTCTCTCAAAGGGACATTTGACAAGTCACACAAGAACCCACACTGGATGAGAAACCTTTTGCATGCTCAGTTTGTGGTCAAAGATTCTCTCAAAGGGAAGCTTTGACAAATCACGCAAGAACACACACTGGTGAGAAACCTTTTGCATGCTCAGTTTGTGGTCAAAGATTCACCAAAAGGACACTTAAAAGCACACAAGAACCCACACTGGTGAGAAACCTTTTGCATGCTCAGTTTGTGGTCAAAGATTCTCTCAAAGGGGACATTTGACACGTCACGCAAGAACACACACTGGAGAGAAACCTTTTGCATGCTCAGTTTGTGGTCAAAGATTCTCTCACAAGGGATATTTGACAAGTCACACAAGAACCCACACTGGAGAAAACCCTTTTTCCTGCTCAGGTTGTGGTCAAA
>NW_026905214.1:0-1225 GCF_024500275.1 Phycodurus eques | reverse complement strand
TCAGAACTTCACAAAGATGCTTTGCCCAGTATTCTCTGTTTTTAGGTAAACCTCCCCTTTAACAGTTACAGGCAGTGGTTTGAATCCCAAAGCTTTGGTTGGAGTTTTACACACATTTGCAGTTTTTATTGCTAAAAATGCTTCCCAACGCCTGCTGTACAATTTTTTCATTTGACTAATAACTTCACAAAGGATGCTTTCCAAGTAAGTCTATTGCATTTCAGAGTAAACTCTCCCTTTATACTAGTTACGGTGTGGTTTGAATCCCAAAGCTTGGTTGGAGTTTTACACATATTTGGTTTTTATTGCTTAAATGCTTCCAGCGCCTGCTGTACACTGACCATAACTTCACAAAGGATGCTTTCCAGTAAATTCTCTTGCATTTTAGAGTAGAACTCTCCCCTTTATACTAGTTACAGGCAGTGGTTGAATCCCAAGCTTTGGTTGGAGTTTACACAATTTGCAGTTTTTATGCTTAAAAATGCTTCCCAGCGCCTGCTGTACACTTTTTTTATTTGACTCATAACTTCACAAGATGCTTTCCAAGTAAATTCTCTTGCATTTAAGAGTAAAACTCTCCCCTTTATACTAGTTACAGGCAGTGGTTTGAATCCCAAAGCTTTGGTGGAGTTTTACACACATTTGCAGTTTTTATGCTTAAAGAATGCTTCCCAACCGCCTGCTGTACACTTTCTTTATTTTGACTCATAACTTCACAAAGGATGCTTTCCCAGTAAATTCTCTTGCATTTTAGAGTAGAACTCTCCGTTATACTAGTTACAGGCAGTGGTTTTGAATCCCAAAGCTTTGGTTGGAGTTTTACACACATTGCAGTTTTTATTGCTTAAAAATGCTTCCCAGCGCCTGCTGTACACTTTTTTCTATTTTGACTCATAACTTCACAAAGGATGCTTTCCCAGTAAATTCTCTTGCATTTAGAGTAAAACTCTCCCCTTATACTAGTTACAGGCAGTGGTTTGAATCCCAAAGCTTTGGTTGGAGTTTTACACACATTTGCAGTTTTTATTGCTTAAAAATGCTTCCCAGCGCCTGCTGTACACTTTCTTTATTTCACTCATAACTTCACAAAGGATGCTTTCCAGTAAGTCTCTTGCTTTTTAGAGTAGAACTCTCCCTTATACTAGTTACAGGCAGTGGTTTGAATCCCAAAGCTTTGGTGGAGTTTTACACACATTTGCAGTTTTTATTGCTTAAAAATGCTTCC
>NW_026905213.1:0-1231 GCF_024500275.1 Phycodurus eques | reverse complement strand
GCTTAATGCCAGAGGTCCATGCGGGAAATCAGAGCTCCCTTCCGGGACTCATGATGAGACGAGCTCCATGCTGGAAGGCAGAGCTTAATGCCAGAGGTCCATGCGGGAAATAAGAGCTCCCTTCCGGGTCCTCAGATGAGACGAGCACCATGCTGGAAGTCAGAGCTTAATGCCAGAGGTCCATGCGGGAAATCAGAGCTCCCTTCCGGGTCTCAGATGAGACGAGCTCCATGCTGGAAGTCAGAGCTCCATGCTTAATGCCCGAGGTCCATGCGGGAAATAAGAGCTCCCTTCTGGGACTCAGATGAGACGAGCTCCATGCTGGAAGTCAAAGCTCCATGCTTAATGCCCGAGGTCCATGCGGGAAATCAGAGCTCCCTTCCGGGTCTCAGATGAGACGAGCTCCATGCTGGAAGTCAGAGCTCCATGCTTAATGCCCGAGGTCCATGCGGGAAAGTCAGAGCTCCCCTTCTGGGACTCAGATGAGACGAGCTCCATGCTGGAAGTCAGAGCTTAATGCCAGAGGTCCATGCGGGAAGTCAGAGCTCCCTTCTGGGACTCAGATGAGACGAGCTCCATGCTGGAAGTCAGAGCTCCATGCTTAATGCCCGAGGTCCATGCGGGAAGTCAGAGCTCCATGCTTAATGCCCGAGGTCCATGCGGGAAGTCAGAGCTCCCTTCTGGGACTCAGATGAGACGAGCTCCATGCTGGAAGTCAGAGCTCCATGCTTAATGCCCGAGGTCCATGCGGGAAATCAGAGCTCCCTTCCGGGTCTCAGATGAGACGAGCTCCATGCTGGAAGTCAGAGCTCCATGCTTAATGCCCGAGGTCCATGCGGGAAATAAGAGCTCCCTTCTGGGACTCAGATGAGACGAGCTCCATGCTGGAAGTCATAGCTTAATGCCAGAGGTCCATGCGGGAAATCAGAGCTCCCTTCTGGGACTCAGATGAGACGAGCTCCATGCAAGCCAAAGATCCCAAAATGCAGCGGCACTAAGTCCCAGCCTGGACCCCAAAACGGACCATCATGTATTCCAAAATGCAGCGGCACTCAGTCCCAAACGGACCCGCATGGATCCCAAAATGCAGCGGCACTCAGTCCCAGCAAAGTACCAGCACGCATCCCAAAATGTCACAAAGTCGCCTATCCGGAGCTCAGGCAAAGCATCTTGCACAGTCTCAGCAAAGCCCAGCATTCATCCCAAAATGTAACAAAGTAGCCTTAATGCC
>NW_026905212.1:0-1232 GCF_024500275.1 Phycodurus eques | reverse complement strand
GTGTACAACCTGGAGCTGAAAACGCTCAAGACGGTAGAGATGATTGTGGACTTCAGGAGGCATCCTTCGCCACAGCTCCCCCTCACGTTGTCCAGCTGCCTTGTGTCAACCGTCGAGACCTTCAAGTTCCTGGGAATTACAATCTCTCAGTACCTGAAGTGGGCAACCAACATCAACTCCGTCCTCAAAAAGGCCCAGTAGAGGATGTACTTCCTGCGGCTTCTGAGAAAGCACGGCCTGCCACCGGAGCTGCTGAGACAGTTCTACACAGCGGTCATCGAATCAGTCCTGTGTTCTTCCATCACAGTCTGGTTTGGTGCTGCTACAAAAAAGGACAAACTCCGACTGCAACGGACAATCAAAACTGCTGAAAGGATTGTCGGTACCCCCCTACCCACCATTGAGGAGTTGCACACTGCCAGAACTAAGACAAGGGCATGCAAAATCCTCTCGGACCGTCTGCACCCCGGTCACCAGCTCTTCCAGCTCCTTCCCTCAGGTCGGCGCTACCGATCAACGCAAACTAGAACTAGCAGACATTCCAACAGCTTCTTCCCTCTTGCAATCAACTTCTTAAACACCTAACCTATAATTCCATGACAACAAGCTGGAAAATTTTTGACTTGAGTTCGTTGTCACATTTCTGTGGGGCCAATTATGTATTACTCGTGCACACACTGTAGTTGTCTCGCCATGCTGCATTATTTGCATATACTGGCCACTCATGCCAGAGTAGCATCTGCTCCATTTGCACACTGATTGAGGAGTATCTGTAACATTTGCACAACCAACATTGTCCCAGATGATCGCACTACTCGTCACTTTAAACCGCATACACTCCTTGAAGTCTTGGCGCCCTTTGCACAATGGTCATTTTACCGGACTATTGCAATATTAGTCATTCGAACTGCTCTAAGTGCTGGAGGACTCTGCATCTTTTTGCACAATTGTTTTTGTCAATGTCTTTATGTCTCCAAAGTGTTCTGTAAATTGACTGTCTGTTGTACTAGAGCGGCTCCAACTACCGGAGACAAATTCCTTGTGTGTTTTGGACATACTTGGCAAATAAAGATGATTCTGACTCTGATTCTGATGTTAGTGGAACACACTGGAGCAGGGGGCCCCACGGTGGCAAGCGATGATCCTAACCATGGGCCACGGCTGCCACAGAATGTCACCTCTCTGACAGGGAAGGAGCCCGAGCTGCTGTGTGAGGTTGAGAAGTTCCGACT
>NW_026905211.1:0-1234 GCF_024500275.1 Phycodurus eques | reverse complement strand
TGGGAATCCAGCTTTCAGGGGAGGCCTCCCCCAAGTCCTCTGGACGGCTGTGGGCCGAGTGGCGAGCGTTAAAGCACTCGGTTTCGCTCCAGTAGTAGGCCTTTATTGACTAAATTGTAACATGACAACCTATGTGATTTTGGCAGACTTTTTAGCGCTTACTTTTGAGCTAGTGGGCTAAGATTGAAACAAACGATCGGTGGGAATCCAGCTTTCAGGGAGGCTCCCCCGAGTCTCTGGACAGCTGTGTGGCCGAGCGCGAGCGTAAAGCACTCAGTTTCGCTCGATACCAGACGACCGATTTGACTTCGGCACGACTTTAGGTCGCTTATTTCAGCCGAGCGGGCTAGGAATTCACACAGACAAGCCGTGGGAATCCAGCTTTCAAGGGAGGCCTCTTCCAAGCCTCTCGGAGCTCGTGGGGCCGAACGGCGAGCGTCGAACTCGGTTTCGCTCCCAGTAGTAGGCCTTTCTTGACTAAATTGTAACATGACAACCTATGTGACTTTGGCAGGACTTTTTAGCGCTTACTTTTGAGCTAGTGGCTAAGATTTGAAACAACGATCGGTGGGAATCCAGCTTTCAGGGGAGGCCTCCCCCGAGTCTCTGGACAGCTGTGTGGCCGAGCGGCGAGCGTTAAAGCACTCAGTTTCGCTCGAGTACCATGACGACCGATTTGACTTCGGCACGACTTTAGGTCGCTTAATTTCACAGCCTAGCGGGCTAGGAATTGACGACAGACAAGCCTGGTAATCCATGCTTCAGGGGAGGCCACTACCGGTCCTACTGGGCAGAGCTCGTGGGGCCGAACGGCGAGCGTCTAAAGCACTCAGTTCTGTCCAGTAGGAGCGTATTGACTAAATTGTAACAGGACGACCTATGTGTTTATGGCAGGACTTTTTAGCGCCTACTTTTCAGCTACTGGGCGAAGATTGAAACAAACTATCGGTGAATCCAGCTATTCAGATGAGGCCCATCCTTCACGAGCCTCTCGACGCTCGTGGGCAGAACGCGAGCGTCAAAGCACTGCGGTTTCGAGTCCAGTAGTAGGCTTTATTGACTAATGTACCATGACGACCTATGTGATTTTGGCAGGACTTTTTAGCGCTTACGTTTGAGCTAGTGGGCTAAGATTTAAAACAACGATCGGTGGGAATCCAGCTTTCAGGGGAGGCCTCCCCCAAGTCTCTGGACGGCTGTGGGACCGAGTGGCGAGCGTTAAAGCACTCAGTTT
>NW_026905210.1:0-1237 GCF_024500275.1 Phycodurus eques | reverse complement strand
TCCTCTTCTCTCTCTGCCGAAGAACCCGCTTTCCACGTCTTCTGCTTCTTTGACTTCGACCCACAGTCGCTGAATTTTCAACGGCGCCCTGCAGGTTGATGGCGCCGGTGGCGGACGTTTTTAACCCAGGCCACGACCGATCCGGTATGGAATTCTTTGGATGAACGAACATATTTTTTTGGCAAAGTTTTAAGCCGGATGCCCTTCCTGACGCAACCCTCTGCATTTATCCGGGCTTGGGACCGGCCAACAGTTTGCACTGACTTGTGCCCCCCATAGGGCTGCATTAAAAACTTGCATTGGCTGGGAATTGAACCCAGGTCAACTGCTTGGAAGGCAGCTATGCTCACCACTATACCACCAACGCCTGCGTCTTTACCACCAACACATGCATCCTATATATGCGGCTGATATAACCACTGACCATTTTAAACCATGGAGTGAGATTTTTTGAAACTGAAACAATGTCCAAACATAAACCCAATAAAAAGATATTACAAACAAATGAGCTTCACAAAACATGTGGAAGTATAGTCTCAATATTAGTAGATACAGTGTCAAAACAAATTTCAATACAGACAAATTAAAATCGCAAAAAAATATTCAAGAGCCCAGCCCATCACAAAATACACCCACACAAAAACAAGCACACAGTGATTAATACCGGTCGTGTCGCGATAGGGTCAGGGAAGGAGAAATCCATCCATCCATTTTCCTAGCCGCTTTTCCTCACTAGGGTTGCGGGCGTGCTGGAGCCTATCCCAGCTGTCATCGGGCAGGAGGGAGGGTACACCCTGAACTGGTTGCCAGCCAATCGCAGGGCACATAGAAACAAACAACCATTCGCACTCACAGTCATGCCTAGAGGCAATATAGAGTCTCCAATTAATGCATGTTTTTGGGATGTGGGAGGAAACCGGAGTGCCCGGAGAAAACCCACGCAGACACGGGGAGAACATGCAAACTCCACACAGGCAGGGCTGGGGATTGAACCCAGGTCCTCAGAACTTCGAGGCTGACGCTCTAACCAGTCGCCCACCGTGCCGCCGGAAGGTGAAATCATTATTATTATTATTATTCAGGGTGCAATGATCCATTCTTAATATCGATGTATCGATTCATATTCCTAGGATTAGATGAGATTAGATTAGATTAGTCATTGAAGTCCTACATCATATTAGTTATTTTCAAAGTTCATAATTTGCAATATAGGAAATAAAAGGCCAACTTCACATCT
>NW_026905209.1:0-1250 GCF_024500275.1 Phycodurus eques | reverse complement strand
TCCATGCGGGAAGTCAGAGCTCCCTTCGGGGACTCAGATGAGACGAGCTCCATGCTGGAAGTCAAGAGCCCCATGCTTAATGCCCGAGGTCCATGCGGGAAATCAGAGCTCCCTTCCTGGGTCTCAGATGAGACGAGCTCCATGCTGGAAGTCAGAGCTTAATGCCAGAGGTCCATGCGGGAAATCAGAGCTCCCTTCTGGGACTCAGATGAGACGAGCTCCATGCTGGAAGTGAGAGCCCCATGCCTAATGCCCGAGGTCCATGCGGGAAATCAGAGCTCCCTTCTGGGACTCAGATGAGACGAGCTCCATGCTGGAAGTCAGAGCTTAATGCCAGAGGTCCATGCGGGAAATCAGAGCTCCCTTCTGGGACTCAGATGAGACGAGCTCCATGCTGGAAGTCAGAGCCCCATGCTTAATGCCCGAGGTCCATGCGGGAAATCAGAGCTCCCTTCTGGGACTCAGATGAGACGAGCTCCATGCTGGAAGTCAGAGCCCCATGCTTAATGCCCGAGGTCCATGCGGGAAATCAGAGCTCCCTTCTGGGACTCAGATGAGACGAGCTCCATGCTGGAAGTCAAAGCCCCATGCTTAATGCCCGAGGTCCATGCGGGAAATCAGAGCTCCCTTCTGGGACTCAGATGAGACGAGCTCCATGCTGGAAGTCAAGCCCCATGCTTAATGCCCGAGGTCCCATGCGGGAAATAAGAGCCCCTTCTGGGACTCAGATGAGACGAGCTCCATGCTGGAAGTCAGAGCTTAATGCCCGAGGTCCATGCGGGAAATAAGAGCTCCCTTCTGGGACTCAGATGAGACGAGCTCCATGCTGGAAGTCAGAAGCCCCATGCTTAATGCCCGAGGTCCATGCGGGGAAATCAGAGCTCCCTTCTGGGACTCAGATGAGACGAGCTCCATGCTGGAAGTCAAAGCCCCATGCTTAATGCCCGAGGTCCATGCGGGAAATCAGAGCTCCCTTCCTGGGACTCAGATGAGACGAGCTCCATGCTGGAAGTCAGAGCTTAATGCCAGAGGTCCATGCGGGAAATCAGAGCTCCCTTCTGGGACTCAGATGAGACGAGCTCCATGCTGGAAGTCAGAGCATGCTAATGCCAGAGGTCCATGCGGGAAATCAGAGCTCCCTTCGGGACTCAGATGAGACGAGCTCCATGCTGGAAGTCATAGCTTAATGCGAGGTCCATGCGGAAATCAAGCCCCTTCCGGGACTCAGAGAACGAGCTCCATGCTGGAAG
>NW_026905208.1:0-1250 GCF_024500275.1 Phycodurus eques | reverse complement strand
TCCAGCATGGAGCTCGTCTCATCTGAGTCCCAGAAGGGAGCTCTGATTTCCCGCATGGACCTCGGGCATTAGGCATGGGGCTCTCACTTCCAGCATGGAGCTCGTCTCATCTGAGTCCCGGAAGGGAGCTCTGATTTCCCGCATGGACCTCGGGCATTAAGGCTACTTTGTTACATTTTGGGATGAATGCTGGGCTTTGCTGAGACTGTGCAGATGCTTTGCGTGAGCTCCGGATAGGCGACTTTGTGACATTTTGGGATGCGTGCTGGTACTTTGCTGGACTGAGTGCCGCTGCATTTTGGGATCCATGCGGGTCCGTTTTGGGACTGAGTGCCGCTGCAGTTTGGACTATGACTTTCGCATGGAGCTCGTCTCATCTGAGTCCCAGAAGGGAGCTCTGATTCTCCGCATGACCTCTGGCATACATGCTCTGACTTCCAGCATGGAGCTCGTCTCATCTGAGTCCCAGAAGGGAGCTCTTATTTCCCGCATGGACCTCTGGCATTAAGCTCTGACTTCCAGCATGGACTCGTCTCATCTGAGTCCCAGAAGGGAGCTCTGATTTCCCGCATGGACCTCGGGCATTAAGCATGGAGCGCTGACTTCCAGCATGGAGCTCGTCTCATCTGAACCCGGAAGGGAGCTCTGATTTCCCGCATGGACCTCGGCATTAGGCTAACTTTGTACATTTTGGGATGAATGCTGGGCTTTGCTGAGACTGTGCAAGATGCTTTGCGTGAGCTCCGGATAGGCGACTTTGTGACATTTTGGGATGCGTCTGGTACTTTGCTGGGACTGAGTGCCGCTGCATTTTGGGATCCCTGCGGGTCCGTTTTGGGACTGAGTGCCGCTGCATTTGGAATACATGATGGTCCGTTTTGGGGTCCAGGCTGGGACTTAGTGCCGCTGCATTTTGGGATCTTTGGCTGCATGGAGCTCGTCTCATCTGAGTCCCAGAAGGGAGCTCTGATTTCCCGCATGGACCTCTGGCATTAACGCTCTGACTTCCAGCATGGAGCTCGTCTCATCTGAGTCCCAGAAGGGAGCTCTGATTTCCCGCATGGACCTCGGCATTAAGCATGGGGCTTTGACTTCCAGCATGGAGCTCGTCTCATCTGAGTCCCAGAGGGAGCTCTTATTTCCCGCATGGACCTCGGGCATTAAGCATGAGCTCTGACTTCCGCATGGAGCTCGTCTCATCTGAGACAGAAGGGAGCTCTGATTTCCCGCATGGACCTCTCTGGCATTAA
>NW_026905207.1:0-1252 GCF_024500275.1 Phycodurus eques | reverse complement strand
ATTTTGGGATCTTTGGCTTGCATGGAGCTCGTCTCATCTGAGTCACAGAAGGGAGCTCTGGATTTCCCGCATGGACCTCGTGGCATTAGCATGATCATAATTCAGCATGGAGCTCGTCTCATCTGAGACAGGAAGGGAGCTCTGATTTCCCGCATGGACTCGGCATTAAGCCTGAGCTCCTGACTTCCAGCATGGAGCTCGTCTCATCTGAGTACCCGGAAGGGAGCTCTGATTTCCCGCATGGACCTCGGGCATTAGGCATGGGCTCTCACTTCCAGCATGTAGCTGTCTCATCTGAGTCCCCGGAAGGGAGCTCTGATTTCCCGCATGGACATCGGCGTAAGGCTACTTTGTTACATTTTTGGATGAATGCTGGGCTTTGCTGAGACTGTGCAAGATGCTTTGCGTGAGCTCCGGATAGGCGACTTTGTGACATTTTGGGATGCGTGCTGGTACTTTGCTGGGACTGAGTGCCGCTGCATTTTGGGATCCATGCGGGTCCCCGTTTTGGGACTGAGTGCCGCTGCATTTTGGAATACATGATGGTCCGTTTTGGGGTCCAGGCTGGGACTTAGTGCCGCTGCATTTTGGGATCTTTGGCTTGCATGGAGCTCGTCTCATCTGAGTCCCAGAAGGGATCGCTCTGATTCCCGCAGGGCACTCTGGCATTACGCGCGACTTCAAGCATGGACGCTCGTTTCTCTCATCGGAGACCCGGAAAGGGAGCTCTGAGCTCCCGCCCTATGGACCTCGGGCCTTAAGCATGAGCTATGACTTCCAGCATGGACGCTCGTCTCATCTGAGTCCCAGAAGGAGCGCTCTGATTTCCCGCAATGGACCTCGGGCATTAAGCATGGAGCTCTGACTTCCAGCATGGAGCTCGTCTCATCTGAGTCCCAGAAGGGAGCTCTGATTTCCCGCATGGACCTCGGGCATTAGCATGGGGCTTTGCTTCCAGCATGGAGCTCGTCTCATCTGAGTCCCAGAAGGGAGCTCTGATTTCCCGCATGGACCTCGGGCATTAAGCTCTGACTTCCAGCATGGAGCTCGTCTCATCTGAGTCCCAGAAGGAGCTCTGATTTCCCGCATGGACCTCGGCATTAAGCTCTGACTTCCAGCATGGAGCTCGTCTCATCTGAGTCCCGGAAGGGAGCTCTGATTTCCCGCATGGACCTCTGGCATTAAGCATGACCGATTTCCAGCATGGAGCTCGTCTCATCTGAGTCCCGGAAGGGAGCTCTGATTTCCCGCA
>NW_026905206.1:0-1266 GCF_024500275.1 Phycodurus eques | reverse complement strand
TGTGTGTGTGTGTGTGTGTGTATGTATATATATATATCCATCCCATCCATCCATCCATCTTTGTCTTTCACGCTGAACTGTCGTGCCACCTTTATGGGTACTGACTCAGTGATTTTAAATTGACAGAACAATGAATAAAGGACACATTTTATTTGTCAGTACGAAGTGAATTGAGGAAAGGGTCACTTCCCGTGGGCCTCAGCCAATGAGTTGACTCGTCTTAATTGCACAATATTTCTCACAAAGAGTAAGACGTTAAATGATAGCAGTTCCACAACATCCTATGAGCAGACATATGATAACAGAGAAGGAGCTCCAGATAGCAGAGGATGGTTTCGATCCATCGACCTCTGGGTTATGGGGCCAGCACGCTCTGCTCTCGAGTCATTGTAGTTGGTATGTGCAACAGGGCTGTTCGGGTTGTCATGGCTGGATCAGGTGACAAGACACATTTGGTCTTTACCGATTACACTATGTCAGACTATTGCCATCAAACCTTGCCGTTTCTGGGGCAGACAGTGGCAACACTACTCGACATTTATTCCGATAGCACCCTATCCCGTATTTTAGCATCACTGGGCTCTATCTTGTCAAATCAAACACTGTCCGAGAGGTGGAAGCAGAAAACATGTCACTGGTCAACGCGACGGGTTGGTTTTGTTTATGTGGTACATGGGACGTCCCACCCTAAATGATACAACCAATTTTTTAGATAGAAAATCACCTACCAGCTGGACTAATATGACGAACCCAATAATGAAACATTTTGAATCATTAACTCGTATCAAAAGGAGTACAGCTGATGATCAGAACTGAGGGCATGTCCTCCAAACGCGGCAAACCGGTTTAATATTTTGTGCCCCCCAAAATCAAACTGCTTTAATCATAATTCCATATGCGGCTCTCACCAATGATGCTCAAGAGAATGGGCAGAATTGGGGATTTGGATATGACCGGTAGGCAACTATAGGCTTTGGATGGGAACGCCTCATTGGTGAAACAGGTTATCATTGGTTCAGTTGGTCACTAAAAACAGCAAAAGAACATAGAAAGAAGTTTAACATAAGCAAAACGGCCCATAGTTTAATATTGAAATACAAATCAAGTCACCCAGTGTGTTTGATGATGAGCTTGTGAGCATATTCTGGCGAGCCTGAAAAGATCCCATTTTCTGGCCAGCCTGTATAGATCCTTTTCTCCTTCTTTAGTGTCCAACCTGCCATACATGTCATCATATGCCTCTTGTTTTGCCTTTGCCACCTCTAC
>NW_026905205.1:0-1271 GCF_024500275.1 Phycodurus eques | reverse complement strand
ATTAGGCATGGGGCTCTCACTTCAAGCACGAGCTCGTCTATCTGAGTCCGGAAGGGAGCTCTGATTTCCCGCATGGACCTCTGGCGATAAGCTATCGACTTCCAGCATGGAGCTCGGTCTCATCTGAGACCCGGAAAGGGACGCTATGATTTCCCGCATGCAGGACCTGGGCATTAAGCTGGAGCTCGACTTCCAGCAGGAGCGTCGTCTCATCTGAGTCCCAGAAGGGAGCTCTGATTTCCCGCACTGGACTACGGCATTAAGCTGGGGCCTTTGACTTCCAGCATGGAGCTCGTCTCATCTGAGTCCAGAAGGGAGCTCTGATTTTCCCGCATGGACCTCGGGCATTAGGCATGGGGCTCTTGACTTCCAGCATGGAGCTCGTCTCATCTGAGTCCCAGGAAGGGAGCTCTGATTTCCCGCATGGACCTCGGGCATTAAGCAGGGGCTTTGACTTCCAGCATGGAGCTCGTTCTCATCTGAGTCCCAGAAGGGAGCTCTTATTTCCCGCATGGACCTCTGGCATTAAGCCTCTGACTTCCAGCATGGAGCTCGTCTCATCTGAGTCCCAGAAGGGAGCTCTTATTTCCCGCATGGACCTCGGGCATTAAGCATGGAGCTTGACTTCCAGCATGGAGCTCGTCTCATCTGAGTCCCAGAAGGGAGCTCTTATTTCCCGCATGGACCTCTGGGCATCATTACGCTCTGACTTCCAGCATGGAGCTCGTCCTCATCTGAGTCCCAGAAGGGAGCTCTTATTTCCCGCATGGACCTCTGGCATTAAGGCCATGGGCTCTGACTTCCAGCATGGAGCTCGTCTCATCTGAGTCCCAGAAGGGAGCTCTGATTTCCCGCATGGACCTCTGGCATTAAGCTCTGACTTCCAGCATGGAGCTCGTCTCATCTGAGTCCCGGAAGGGAGCTCTGATTTCCCGCATGGACCTCTGGCATTACGCTCTGACTTCAGCATGGAGCTCGTCTCATCTGAGTCCCAGAAAGGGAGCTCGATTTCCCGCATGGACCTCTGGCATTAAGCTCTGACTTCCCAGCATGGAGCTCGTCTCATCTGAGTCCCGGAAGGGAGCTCTGATTTCCCGCATGGACCTCGGGCATTAAGCATGGGGCTTTGACTTCCAGCATGGAGCTCGTCTCATCTGAGTCCCAGAAGGGAGCTCTGATTTCCCGCATGGACTTCGGGCATTAAGCTCTGACTTCCAGCATGGAGCTCGTCTCATCTGAGTCCCAGAAGGGAGCTCTTATTTCCCGCATGG
>NW_026905204.1:0-1274 GCF_024500275.1 Phycodurus eques | reverse complement strand
CTAAATAGCCAGAGATTTTACTGGGAAAGCATCCTTTTTGAAGTTATGAGTCAAAATAAAAAAAGTGTACAGCCAAGGCGCTGGGAAGCGTTTTTAAGCAATAAAAAACTGCAAATGTGTGTAAAACTCCAACCAAAGCTTTTGGATCAAAAAACTGCCTGTAACTAGTATAAAGGGCAGAGTTCTACTCTAAATAGCCAGAGATTTTACTGGGAAAGCATCCTTTTTGAAGTTATGAGTCAAAATAGAAAACGTGTACAGCAGGCGCTGGGAAGCGTTTTTAAGCAATAAAAAACTGCAAATGTGTGTAAAACTCCAACCAAAGCTTTTGGATTCAAAAAACTGCCTGTAACTAGTATAAAGGGCAGAGTTCTACTCTAAATAGCCAGAGATTTTACTGGGAAAGCATCCTTTTGAAGTTATGAGTCAAAATAGAAAACGTGTACAGCAGGCGCTGGGAAGCGTTTTTAAGCAATAAAAAACTGCAAATGTGTGTAAAACTCCAACCAAAGCTTTTGGATTCAAAAAAACTGCCTGTAACTAGTATAAAGGGCAGAGTTCTACTCTAAATAGCCAGAGATTTTACTGGGAAAGCATCCTTTTTGAAGTTATGAGTCAAAATAGAAAAACGTGTACAGCAGGCGCTGGGAAGCGTTTTTAAGCAATAAAAAACTGCAAATGTGTGTAAAACTCCAACCAAAGCTTTTGGATTCAAAAAACTGCCTGTAACTAGTATAAAGGGCAGAGTTCTACTCTAAATAGCCAGAGATTTTACTGGGAAAGCATCCTTTTGAAGTTATGAGTCAAAATAGAAAAACGTGTACAGCAGGCGCTGGGAAGCGTTTTTAAGCAATAAAAAACTGCAAATGTGTGTAAAACTCCAACCAAAGCTTTTGATTCAAAAAACTGCCTGTAACTAGTATAAAGGGCAGAGTTCTACTCTAAATAGCCAGAGATTTTACTGGGAAAGCATCCTTTTGAAGTTATGAGTCAAAATAGAAAAACGTGTACAGCAGGCGCTGGGAAGCGTTTTTAAGCAATAAAAAACTGCAAATGTGTGTAAAACTCCAACCAAAGCTTTTGGATTCAAAAAACTGCCTGTAACTAGTATAAAGGGCAGAGTTCTACTCTAAATAGCCAGAGATTTTACTGGGGAAAGCATCCTTTTTGAAGTATGAGTCAAAATAGAAAACGTGTACAGCAGGCGCTGGGAAGCGTTTTTAAGCAATAAAAAACTGCAAATGTGTGTAAAACTCCAACCAAAGCTTTTGGAT
>NW_026905203.1:0-1276 GCF_024500275.1 Phycodurus eques | reverse complement strand
ACTCCTACCAAAGCTTTGGGATTCAAACAGCTGCCTGTAACTCGGTAAAGGGGAGAGTTTTACTCTAAAAATCAGAGAATTTACTTGAAGCATCTTTGTGAAGTTATGAGTCAAAATAAAGAAAGTGGACAGCAGAGTGAGCTGGGAAGCATTTCTAAGCAATAAAAACTGCAAATGTGTGTAAAACTCAACCAAAGCTTTGGGATTCAAACTACTGCTGTAACTAGTATAAAGGGGAGAGTTTTACTCTAAAAAGCAAGAGAATTTACTGGAAGCATCCTTTGTGAAGTTATGAGTCACAATAAAAAAAGTGTACAGCAGAGGGAGCTGGGAAGCATTTTTAAGCAATAAAAACTGCAAATGTGTGTAAAACTCCAACCAAAGCTTTGGATTCAAACCACTGCCTGTAACTAGTATAAAGGGGAGAGTTTACTCTAAATGCAAGAGAATTTTTGGGAAGCATCCTTTGTGAAGTTATGAGTGACAATAAAAAAGTGTACAGCAGGAGCGGGAAGCATTTTAAGCATAAACTGCAAATGTGTGTAAAACTCAACCAAGCTTTGGGATTCAAACCACAGCCTGTAACTAGTATAAAGGGGAGGTCTAACTCTAAAGCAATAGATTTACTGGGAAAGCATCTTTGTGAAGTTAGAGTCAAAATAAAAAAAGTGTACAGCAGGCGCTGAAGCATTTTTAAGCAATTAAAAACGCAAATGTTTGTAAAACTCCAACCAAAGCTTTGGGATTCAAACCACTGCCTGTAAATAGTATAAAGGGGAGAGTTCTACTCTAAAAAGCAAGAGAATTTACTGGGAAAGCATCTTTGTGAAGTTATGAGTCAAAATAGTGTACAGCAGGCGCTGGGAAGCATTTTTAAGCAATAAAAACTGCAAATGGTAAAACTCCAACCAAAGCTTGGATCAAAACCACTGCCTGTAAACTAGTATAAAGGGAGAGTTATACTCTAAAAGCACAGAACTTTATGGGAAGCATCCTTGTGAAGTTATGAGTGAAAATATAAAAAGTGTACAGCAGGCGCTGGAAGCATTTTTAAGCAATAAAAACAGCAAATGTGTTGTAAAACTCCAACCAAAGCTTGGGATTCAAACCACCGCCGTAACTAGTATAAAGGGGAGAGTTTTACTCTAAAAGCAAGAGAATTTACTGGAAAGCATCCTTTGTGAAGTTATGAGTAAAATAGTGTACAGCAGGCGGGAGTGGGAGCATCTACACTCCTAAAAACCAGCAAAGTTTGTAAAAATCCAACCAAAGCTTT
>NW_026905202.1:0-1291 GCF_024500275.1 Phycodurus eques | reverse complement strand
AGGATATGGCTATTTGTGATCATTTTTGTGTATTCTTTGAATTACAGATTCTTCTTCTTCAGTTCAGACAACCTCTATGTCTATTAAGAAAAGGTACATAAATGAGAGTACTGCCACTAAGTTTATGGAGACCATTGCTGTGCCACAAACTGTGAATGCTGAGACAGTTGATGAACTTTTGGATAATTTCACCTGTAAAATCTCAAATGTCATGAATGCTGTCGCTCCTATTAAGAGACAATCTTGAGGCGACCTCAAACACCGTGGAGGAGCACAATGATGGTAAAGACCTCGAAATCAAAGTGTAGGAAAGCAGAACATAAGTGGAAAAAAACTCAACTCCAAATTGACTATGACCTCCACAGACAAAGTCTTTGTAATTTTAACCAAGCGTTAGTCAGGGCTAGACAGCAACACTTTTCTGAAATCATCAGAAAGAACTTCAACAATACTCGCACTCTGTTTGCTGTGGTTGACAAGCTCACAACCCCCTCGAATCAGAGAGCTCCAGAACTCCTAACAGCAGATAAATGCAATGTATTTGCTTGTTATTTTAGTGAAAAAATACAATCCATCAGATTAAACATCAGCACAAATCAGCAAAATTATAAAATTATACTACATCTTAACCCACCCAGGAAAAACTCAATTACCATGTCAGAATTTGATACAGTTGACTAAAAAACTGTTGAGAAAACGTTCAGCAGCTGAAATCCTCAACGAGCTGTCTTGACTCAATACCATCTGACTTTTTCAAAGCAATTGCGAAGTCTGTGCTCGCTGATTTGCAGCAAAAAAATCAATCGTTCACTTCAGTCAGGCGAGTTTCCTAAAGCTCTTAAAGTAGCTGCCATTAAGCCTCTGCTAAAAAAAATAGAACGCTGGACGCATCCATGTTAGCAAGCTATAGACCCATCTCAAATCTCCCTTTCATAGCCAAGATTGTTGAGAAAGTTATTTTTAATCAAGCAATTTCTTGAACTTAAATTGACTTTTTGACAAGTTTCAATCAGGTTTCCAAACACATCACAGTACAGAATCTGCTCTTATCAAAGTGCTAAATGATATAAGGTTGAATACTGACTCGGGAAACGTGTCAATTATGGTCTTGTTGGACCTCAGTGCAGCGTTTGATACGGTAGATCATAATATACTGCTGAACATGATTGGAAACGTGGGTAGGACTAAATGGAACAGTCCTTAAATGGTCAGGTCCTGCTTGGAGGAAATGAGTTATTTTGTAACCATTGGAAGTGTTCAATCTCATCGAATGGCAATGACCTATGGGGTC
>NW_026905201.1:0-1292 GCF_024500275.1 Phycodurus eques | reverse complement strand
CTCTCTTCCGTTCATGACACACGCGATGTTGCAGATGCGTCTCAACAAGGACAGGCCATTTCCCTTTTTTTATAGCAGAGGAAACAAAAATTCAAATGACCATATTCTATTTGTGTACAATATACAACTTTGCCTTTAGTAACATGAATAGCTAATAAAGTCTTGATTGTGAATCAATTGGAGTGTCTTGAAGCTTTTGAAAGAAGCAATTATTGTACTTTCCATTTTGTGCAATTACGTTCCTACCAGTTTTCTCCGAGTCCTCTGGTTTCCTCCCACATTCCAAAAATATGCGTGGTTTGTTGACTGAAAACTCTAAATTGTCCATAGGCGTGAATGTGTGTGCCAATGGTTGGTTGTCTATATGTGCCCTGCGATTGGCCATCGACCAGTTCAGGGTGTACCCGCCTGTCGCCCGAAGTCAGCTGAGATAGGTGCCAGCACACCCGTGACGCGAGTGAGGATAAGCGGTTCAGAAAATGGATGGATGGACCTTCTGACCATAACCTTTTCCAGATTGTTTCTTTTGTTAGATCTATTTAATTCGGTGAGGGCTAAATTAAGTTACATTACACATTGTGAATACATCGAAAGAACACGTCAAGATTTGGCTATCGGCTCCATCGATGAATATTGCAGGACTGTAATTAATTGTCATAAATCCTATAATCAGAAATGTAAGTTTTCTGTCCAATGTGAATTTAAGAAATAAAAGTAGATTTTCTAAAAAAGAAAAATAAGTGGATGTTCATTTTTCAGTGGAATTGCTCATTTGTTCTTGTGTTTTCAAAATTGATCTTTTTATCTGAATATCCGAATTTTTCATTACAATTTTAGTAGGATACTCGAACACGAAACTATTTGATACCTAAGGCCCTAATATTTTCAGAGGTGTATGTGGACGTAAATAGGAATGTACTCATAAAGTTTGGTGAAAATCGGACGGCACTTTTGGACATAAAGCGACGTAACTCATCCCAAAAACATGCGTGGTTCGTTGATTGAAGACTCTAAATTGCTCGGTTAAACATAAAAACAGAATACAATGATGTGCAAATCATGTTCAAGCTATATTGAATTGAATACAAAACAAAGACAAGCTATTTAATGTTCAAACTGATAAACTTTATTGTTTTTAGCAAATAATCATTAACTTAGAATTATATGGCTTGCTACACGTTCCAAAAAAGCTGGGACAAGTGGCAAAAAAGACTGAAAAAGTTGAGGACTGCTCATCAAACACGTGTTTGGAACATCCCACCGGCGAACAGGCTAATTGGGAACATGTGGGT
>NW_026905200.1:0-1313 GCF_024500275.1 Phycodurus eques | reverse complement strand
GCGGGAAATCAGAGCTCCCTTCTGGGACTCAGATGAGACGAGCTCCATGCTGGAAGTCAGCGCTCCATGCTTAATGCCCGAGGTCCTGCGGGAAATAAGAGCTCCCTTCTGGGACTCAGATGAGACGAGCTCCATGCTGGAAGTCAGAGCTTAATGCCAGAGGTCCATGCGGGAAATAAGAGCTCCCTTCTGGGACTCAGATGAGACGAGCTCCATGCTGGAAGTCAGAGCCCCATGCTTAATGCCCGAGGTCCATGCGGGAAATCAGAGCTCCCTTCCGGGACTCAGATGAGACGAGCTCCATGCTGGAAGTGAGAGCCCCATGCCTAATGCCCGAGGTCCATGCGGGAAATCAGAGCTCCCTTCTGGGACTCAGATGAGACGAGCTCCATGCAAGCCAAAGATCCCAAAATGCAGCGGCACTAAGTCCCAGCCTGGACCCCAAAACGGACCATCATGTATTCCAAAATGCAGCGGCACTCAGTCCCAAAACGGACCCGCATGGATCCCAAAATGCAGCGGCACTCAGGCCCAGCAAAGTACCAGCACGCATCCCAAAATGTCACAAAGTCGCCTATCCGGAGCTCACGCAAAGCATCTTGCACAGTCTCAGCAAGCCCAGCATTCATCCCAAAATGTAACAAAGTAGCCTTAATGCCCGAGGTCCATGCGGGAAATCAGAGCTCCCTTCCGGGTCTCAGATGAGACGAGCTCCATGCTGGAAGTCAGCGCTCCATGCTTAATGCCCGAGGTCCATGCGGGAAATAAGAGCTCCCTTCCGGGTCTCAGATGAGACGAGCTCCATGCTGGAAGTCAGAGCTTAATGCCATAGTCCATGCGGGAAATAAGAGCTCCCTTCTGGGACTCAGATGAGACGAGCTCCATGCTGGAAGTCAGAGCTTAATGCCCGAGGTCCAATGCGGGAAGTCAGAGCTCCCTTCTGGGACTCAGATGAGACGAGCTCCATGCTGGAAGTCAAAGCCCCATGCTTAATGCCCGAGGTCCAATTGCGGGAAATCAGAGCTCCCTTCCGGGACTCAGATGAGACGAGCTCCATGCTGGAAGTCAGAGCTCCATGCTTAATGCCCGAGGATCCCATGCGGGAAGTCAGAGCTCCCTTCTGGGACTCAGATGAGGACGAGCTCCATGCTGGAAGTGAGAGCCCCATGCCTAATGCACAGGTCCATGCGGGAAATCAGAGCTCCCTTCTGGGACTCAGATGAGACGAGCTCCATGCTGGAAGTCGAGCGTAATGCCAGAGGTCCATGCGGGAAATCAGAGGCTCCCTTCTGGGACTCAGATGAGACGAGCTC
>NW_026905199.1:0-1317 GCF_024500275.1 Phycodurus eques | reverse complement strand
CCTGGCATAAGTTATCACATGACAGATCTTTAACAGATCTTTGGAAATGTGCGAAGTTCCATCCTGTTTCAAACGCTCCACCATCATTCCAGTCCCCAAGAAACTGCAATCTCTGGTCTGAATGACTACAGGCCTGTCGCTTTGACATCTGTGGTCATGAAGTCCTTGAACATCTCGTGCTGGACCACCTCAAGAGTGTCACAGGTCCCCTGCTGGACCCCCTGCAGTTTGCCTACCAAGCGAACAGGTCTGCGGATGATGCAGTCAACATGGGACTGCACTTCATCCTAGAACACCTCGACAGTGCAGGGACCTACGCGAGGATCCTGTTCGTGGACTTCAGCTCAGCGTTCAACACCATCATCCCTGAACTCCTTTCAACCAAGCTTCTCCAGCCATCTGCCAGTGGATTTACAGATTTCTGACGGGCAGGACACAGCAGGTCAGGTGGGGAGGCCACCTCATCCACACGCAGCATCAGCACTGGGGCGCCCCAAGGTTGTGTCCTCTCTCCGCTGCTCTTCTCTCTCTACACGAACGACTGCACCTCAGCGAACCCGACTGTCAAGCTCCTGAAGTTTGCAGATGACACCACTGTCATCGGCCTCATCAAGGACGGTGACGAGTCTGCATATCGACAGGAAGCGGAGCGGCTGGAGCTGTGGTGCGGCCGACACAACCTGGAGCTGAACACGCTCAAGACGGTAGAGATGATCGTGGACTTCAGGAGGCATCCTTCGCCACAGCTGCCCCTCACGTTGTCCAGCTGCCTTGTGTCAACCGTCGAGACCTTCAAGTTCCTGGGAATTACAATCTCTCAGGACCTGAAGTGGGCGAACAACATCAACTCCGTCCTCAAAAAGGCCCAGCAGAGGATGTACTTCCTGCGGCTTCTGAGAAAGCACGCGCCTGCCATCGAGCTGCTGAGACAGTTCTACACAGCGGTCATCGAATCAGTCCTGTGTTCTTCATCACAGTCTGGTTTGGTGCTGCTACAAAAAAGGACAAACTCCGACTGCAACGGACAATCAAAACTGCTGAAAGGATTGTCGGTACCCCCCTACCCACCATTGAGGACTTGCACGCTGCCAGAACTAAGACAAGGGCGTGCAAAATCCTCTTGGACCGTCTGCACCCCGGTCACCAGCTCTTCCAGCTCCTTCCCTCAGGTAGGCGCTACCGATCAATGCAAACTAGAACCAGTAGACATTCCAACAGCTTCTTCCCTCTTGCGATCAACTTCTTAAACACCTAACCTATAATTCCATGACAACAAGCTGGCAATTTTTTGAATTGAGTTCGTGTCACATTTCTGTG
>NW_026905198.1:0-1321 GCF_024500275.1 Phycodurus eques | reverse complement strand
GGCCAACTACTGGAGAGAAACCGAGTGCTTTGACGCTCGCCGTTCGCCCCCACAGCCGTCCAGAGACTCGGGGAGGCCTCCCCTGAAAGCTGGATTCCCACCGATCGTTTTGTTTCAATCTTAGCCCCACTAGCTCAAAAATAAGCGCTAAAAGTCCTGCCAAAGTCACATAGGTCGTCATGTTACATTAGTCATAAAAGCCTACTACTGGGCGAAACCGGTGCTTGAACGCTCGCCGTTCGGCCTCAGAGCTCCGAGAGGCCTTGGAAGAGGCCTCCCTTTAAAGCTGGATTCCCGGCTTGTCTGTGTAAATTCCTAGCCCGCTAGGCAGAATTAAGCGACCTAAGTCGTGCCGAAGTCAAATCGGTCGTCATGTACTTGAGCGAAACTGAGTTGCCTTTAACGCTCGCCGCTCGGCCCCACAGCCTTCCAGAGACTCGGGGGAGGACTCCCCTGAAAGCTGGATTCCCACCGATCGTTTGTTTCAAATCTTAGCGCACTAGGTCAAAGTAAGCGCTAAAAAGTCCTCCCAAAGTCACATAGGTTGTCATGCTACAATTTAGTCAATAAAGGCCTACTACTGAGCGAAACGAGTGCTTTGACGCGAGGCGTTCGCCCCCACGCCGTCCAGAGACTCGGGGGAGGCCTCCCCTGAAAGCTGGATTCCCACCGATCGTTTGTTTCAAATCTTAGCCCACTAGCTCAAAAGTAAGCGCTAAAAAGTCCTGCCAAAGTCACTAGGTCGTCATGCTAAATTTAGTCAATAAAAGCCTACTACTGGAGCGAAACCGAGTGCTTTGATGCTCGACGTTCGCCTCACAAGCTCCGAGGCTTGAAGAGGCCTCCCCTTTAAGCTGGCTTCCCAAGCTTGTCTGTGTAAATTCCTAGCCCGCTAGGCAGAAATTAAGCGACCTAAAGTCGTGCCGAGTCAAATCGGTCGTCATGGTACCTGAGCGAAACTGAGTGCTTTAAACGCTCGCCGCTCGGCCCCACAGCCTTCCAGAGACTCGGGGGAGGACTCCCCTGAAAGCTGGATTCCCACCGATCGTTGTTCAAATCTTAGCGCACTAGGCAAAGTAAGCCTTAAAAAGTCATCCCAAAGTCACATAGATTGTCTGTTAACAATTTAGTCAATAAAGGCCTACTACTTGGAGCGAAACCGATTGCTTTGACGCTCGCCATTCGCCCCCACAAGCCGTCCAGAGACTCGGGGGGGGGCCTCCCTGAAAGCTGATTCCCACCGATAGTTTGTTTCAAATCTTGCCCACTAGCTCAAAAGTAAGCGCTAATAAGTCCTGCCAAAGTCACATATGGTCGTCAT
>NW_026905196.1:0-1351 GCF_024500275.1 Phycodurus eques | reverse complement strand
CAAGACGTCACCCACGGCTCTGATGATAGCTTCAGGAGTAGATGTTTGAAATGGGGACAAAACACTGGAATCAGGTGGCAGCACATTTGGACAATCGGGGACGGCCTGGGCCGAGGTTCCCTTTTCCTGTTCAGAATATCCAAAGATTCTCCAAGGCATGGCAAATCTCTCGGGCTGGATGTCCATGGGAATAACATGCATGTTGACCTGCTCTCTGCACTCACACAGTACGGTTAAAGTTTGAGACTGCTGGTCATATATCCTTCCTCTCACACGGACTCTCTCAAGTGCTTTAATAGTCTGGAGTGCTTCTTCAATTACATTCACTTCCGCTTCTGGAGGAACTTCTTTCAACAGCACAGCATAAGCCGGATCTCGGCCTTCCCCAAGGCACCAGTTCTTCAGTTGAGCCATCACCACGCGTGGTGTAGTTACCGTGATCACTTGTTAAAACAAATTTAGTAGTAATCAAATTATTTTCACCTGCTATGTAAAGTTATTAGCGTTGTTTTACCTAATCTAATTCAGAGCTTAACTTGTATCATTTGGGACAAAACGTTCACCCACACCCTCCTTAATATGATTTAAGACGGGAATAGCTACGAGTTTGAGATTAAGGCAGGTTTTTTTTTTTTTTGCACTAATTTTGATTCTCTGGGTCAGACTAGGGTTATGATAATTTACTATGAATATTAGACTACTCCAAATTAAATGAAATCCCAGCAGTGCCTCCAATTTTATGTAGCACCCATGCTACCACTCTATGTGGAAATTACCTAAGAATGCCGAGTGTTTGGGTTTGTTTGATGTCAGGTGGATACCATGCCACCTAAATAAAAGTATACGTCCGAATAACAATACCCAACTAAATAGCCTAGTTAGTTATAATAAGACCCAGAGAGGATGTAACTTTCAGGCAAAACCACGGCCGTATTTAATACATGCCCCAAAATACATAACAAATATGTTCACTAAAATTAATAATAACAAAAAGTTGCCCTGTATAAAAGAAAGTGTCCGACGTTCGTTTGCCTGGTTGTAAACCCCAGTTGGTGTGAATTCAAACTTATGAATTAAACCCAAAATAAAACATAAAACCTCTAAGTCAACCTGCCCTTAGTTGTCATTATAATACCATTTAATACACCGTATATAAAACACAACTACATTTGCAGACGTCACACAAGTCTTAACAATGGCGTACAGGTAGGGTTTTACTCTTTTTTTTTCGTTTAGTGGTGAGCCCACTCACACACTCTCACCCCACCCACAGTACTCACGCTCCAGAGCTCATGAAGTGAAATTGAAGAAACTGTTGTTGTAGAAACTGAGGGTGGTGTATAATTCCGCT
>NW_026905195.1:0-1353 GCF_024500275.1 Phycodurus eques | reverse complement strand
TGACTTCCAGCATGGAGCTCGTCTCATCTGAGTCCCGAAGGGAGCTCTTATTTCCCGCATGGACCTCGGGCATTAAGCATGGAGCCTGACTTCCGCATGGAGCTCGTCTCATCTGAGTCCCGAAGGGCTCTGATTTCCCCGCATGGACCAATCAGCGGCGTCTGGGCATTAGAGCATGGGGCTGACTTACCAGCATGGAGCTCGTCTCATCTGAAGGTCCCAGAAGGGAGCTCTACATTTCGCCGCATGACTCTCGGCATAAGCATGGGGCGTCGCACTTTCCCAGCATGGAGCTCGTGTCTCTCATCTGAGTCCTCAGAAGGAGCTCTGATTTCCTTCCCGCTATGGACCTCGGCATGTAGCATGTGAGCTCTGACTTCAGCATGGCGCTCGTCTCATCTGAAGTACAGGAGGAGCTCTGATTTGCCCGCATGGACCGTCGGCTATTAGTCATTGTGCTCGTCACTTCCGAGCATGAGCTCGTCGCACCCCACTGAGTCCGCGGAACGGGAGCTCGTGATTTTGTTGCCCACACGCATGACTGCGGGCAGTAGGCAGTGGCTCTCAGCCAACGTCCAGCATGAGCTCGTCTCATCTGAGTCCCGGAAGGGAGCTCTGATTTCCCGCATGGACCTCGGGCATTAAGGCTACTTTTGTTACATTTTGGGATGAATGCTGGTCTTTGCTGAGACTGTGCAAGATGCTTTGCCGTGAGCTCCGATAGGCGACTTTGTGACAGTTTGGATGCCTGCTGGTACTGATTGCTGGGACTGAGTGACCGCTGGCATGTGTGGGATCCATGCGGGTCCGTTTTGGGACTGAGTGCCGCTGCAGTTTGAATACATGCTGGTCCGTTTTGGGTCCACGCTGGGACTTAGTGCGCTGCTTTTGATCTTGGCGTTGCATGGAGCTCGTCTCATCGGAGGCCCAGAAGGGAGCTCCGACTTCCCGCATGGACCTCGCAATAAGCATGAAGCGCTGACTCCAGCATGGAGCTCGTCTCATCTGAGTCCCAGAAGGGAGCTCTGATTTCCGCATGGACCTCGGGCATTAAGCATGGGGCTTTGACTTCCAGCATGGAGCTCGTCTCATCTGAGTCCCAGAGGGAGCTCTGATTTCCCGCATGGACCTCGGGCATTAAGCATGGGGCTTTGACTTCCAGCATGGAGCTCGTCTCATCTGAGTCCCAGAAGGGAGCTCTGATTTCCCGCATGGACCTCGGGCATTAAGGCTACTTTGTTACATTTTGGGATGAATGCTGCTTTGCTGAGACTGTGCAAGATGCTTTGCGTGAGCTCCGGATAGGCGACTTTGTGACATTTTGGGATGCGTGCTGGTACTTTGCTGGGACTG
>NW_026905194.1:0-1354 GCF_024500275.1 Phycodurus eques | reverse complement strand
CATGGACCTCTGGCATTACGCTCTGACTTCCAGCATGGAGCTCGTCTCATCTGAGTCCCAGAAGGGAGCTCTGATTTCCCGCATGGACCCTCGGGCATTAGGCATGGGGCTCTCACTTCCAGCATGGAGCTCGTCTCATCTGAGTCCCGGAAGGGAGCTCTGATTTCCCGCATGGACCTCGGGCATTAAGGCTACTTTGTTACATTTTGGGATGAATGCTGGGCTTTGCTGAGACTGTGCAAGATGCTTTGCGTGAGCTCCGGATAGGCGACTTTGTGACATTTTGGGATGCGTGCTGGTACTTTGCTGGGACTGAGTGCCGCTGCATTTTGGGATCCATGCGGGTCCGTTTTGGGACTGAGTGCCGCTGCATTTTGGGATCTTTGGCTTGCATGGAGCTCGTCTCATCTGAGTCCCAGAAGGAGCTCTGATTTCCCGCCATGGACCTCTGGCATTACGCTCTGACTTCCAGCATGGAGCTCGTCTCATCTGAGTCCCAGAAGGGAGCTCTGATTTCCCGCATGGACCTCGGGCATTAAGCTCTCACTTCCAGCATGGAGCTCGTCTCATCTGAGTCCCGGAAGGGAGCTCTGATTTCCCGCATGGACCTCTGGCATTACGCTCTGACTTCCAGCATGGAGCTCGTCTCATCTGAGTCCCAGAAGGGAGCTCTGATTTCCCGCATGGACCTCTGGCATTAAGCTCTGACTTCCAGCATGGAGCTCGTCTCATCTGAGTCCCAGGAGGGAGCTCTTATTTCCCGCATGGACCTCGGGCATTAAGCATGGGGCTTTGACTTCCAGCATGGAGCTCGTCTCATCTGAGTCCCAGAAGGGAGCTCTGATTTCCCGCATGGACCTCGGGCATTAAGCATGGGGCTCTGACTTCCAGCATGGAGCTCGTCTCATCTGAGTCCCAGAAGGGAGCTCTTATTTCCCGCATGGACCTCTGGCATTAAGCTCTGACTTCCAGCATGGAGCTCGTCTCATCTGAGTCCCAGAAGGGAGCTCTTATTTCCCGCATGGACCTCGGGCATTAAGCATGGAGCGCTGACTTCCAGCATGGAGCTCGTCTCATCTGAGACCCGGAAGGGAGCTCTGATTTCCCGCATGGACCTCGGGCATTAAGGCTACTTTGTTACATTTTGGGATGAATGCTGGGCTTTGCTGAGACTGTGCAAGATGCTTTGCCTGAGCTCCGGATAGGCGACTTTGTGACATTTTGGGATGCGTGCTGGTACTTTGCTGGGACTGAGTGCCGCTGCATTTTGGGATCCATTGCGGGTCCGTTTTGGGACTGAGTGCCGCTGCTTTTGGAATACATGATGGTCCGTTTTGGGGTCCAGGCTGGACTT
>NW_026905193.1:0-1355 GCF_024500275.1 Phycodurus eques | reverse complement strand
CCTACTACTGGAGGAGAAACCGAGTGCTTCGACGCTCGCCGTTCGGCCCCACGAGCTCCGAGAGGCTTGGAAGAGGCCTCCCTTGAAAGCTGGATTCCCAAGGCTTGTCTGTGTGAATTCCTAGCCCGCTAGGCTGAAATTAAGCGACCTCGAGCGAAACTGAGTGCTTTACGGTCGCCGCTCGGCCACACAGCCGTCCAGAGACTCGGGGGAGGACTAACCTGAAAGCTGGATTCCCACCGATCGTTTGTTTCAAATCTTAGCCCACTAGCTCAAAAGTAAGCGCTAAAAAGTCCTGCCAAAGTCACATAGGTTGTCATGTTACAATTTAGTCAATAAAGGCCTACTACTGAAGCGAAACCGAGTGCTTCGGCTCGCCGTTCGGCCCCACAAGCTCCGAGAGGCTTGAAGAGGCCTCCCTTGAAAGCTGGATTCCAAGGCTTGTCTGTGTTAATCCTAGCCTCCGCTCGGCTGAAATTTAGCGGACGAAAGTGTGCGAAGTCAACTATAGCGGATCGTCGTCATGGTACTCGAGCGAAACTGAGAGCTATTACGCTCGGCCGCTCGGCCCCACAGCCGTCCAGAGCCTCGGGGGAGGCCCTCCCTGAAAGCTGGATTCCCACCGATCGTTTGTTCAAATCTTAGACCCAGTAGCTGAAAAGTAGCGCTAAAAATCCTGCCGAAAATCACGTGGGTGTGATGTTTACATTTAGTCTAATAAGGTTACTACTGGAGCGAACACCGAGTGCTTGCGACGAGAGTCAGGCTCTCGCGCGTTCGCGACCCCACGATGCTTTGAGAGCTTGGAAGAGGCCTCCCTTGAAGGCTGGATTCCCAAGGCTTGTCTGTGTGAATTCGAGCCCGGCTAGCTTGAAAATAAGCGACCTAAAGGAGTACCGTGGGTGCCGAGGTCACTGTCGTCATGGTACCCTCGAGCGAAACGCGAGTGCTTTAACGGTCGCCGCTCGGCCCACACAGCCGTCCAGAGTACTCTGAGTGCCTCCCCTGACAACGCTGGATTCCCACCGATCGTTTGTTTAAAATCTTAGCTGCACGTCGGTGAGACGTAAGCGCTAAAAGTCTGCCAAAGAAATCACATAGGTCGTCATGATACAATTAGTCAATAAAGGCCTACTACTGAGCGAAAACGAGTGCGTTGACGCTCGCCGTTATGCCCCACGACCTCCGAGAGGCTTGGAAGAGGCCTCCCCTGAAAGCTGGATTCCACCGATCGTTTGTTTCAAATCTTCGCCAGTAGCTGAAAAGTAGGCGTTAAAAAGTCCTGCCAATATCACATAGGTCATCATGTTACATTTAGTCAATAAAGGCCTCCTACTGGACCGAAACAGAGTGCT
>NW_026905192.1:0-1359 GCF_024500275.1 Phycodurus eques | reverse complement strand
CTTATTTTTCACATGGAACCGTATGGAGCAGATGTATCCTTTATTGGATGTTGATAATGATGACGATGATGATGATATTGTTTTACCTGATTTGTTTCCTGATCCAGGTGATTATGAAGTTTAAACTACAACATTCATGTAAGACAAGTTTACTCTGAGTGTAAATGTATTTGTTTCATAAAAATGATTCTACAGTTAAAAATCGAAATGAAGTGACTGTAAAATTATATGAGAATTTGTGCAAATACATGATAAACAGGAGGGAAATGTTAAATATATTGTAGGAAGTTATCATTTATTTGCTTAGCTTGCATTAGTATTATGGACGATTTTGATAAAGGAAGATGTCTCGCCTTCAAGAAGATGACTCAGCAGGAATCATCAGAGAGAAGGGCGCCTTGACCAAGGACGTGGCCGGGTGTTGGTCTCATGTCTTCACCTTGAAACCCTCCCCTTAGTGTGTTGTGTCTTGTAGCTTGGTATGTTATGTCTTGTCAAACCTCCCTATTTCAAAGAAATACAGGAGCGACGGGAGAGATTGTTTAGAGCGTGATGAGAGGCTGTAATCTGAACAATCTCCCATACGCCCTCCTCATGAGAAAAAGAAACCAGCGTCTTCATTCCTTTTGTGTCTATTTTTTATAGATGTTGGGTAAGATAGATCCAACACTGATTGAGCAATAATCTGGTTCAGTGACAATTGTGCAAAACGTGCAGAGACTTCGAGAAATGTAAGCAGTATAAAGTGAATCGTAGTGCGAAAATCTGGAACAGTGTCCATTGTGCAAATGGTGCAGATACTTCTCAAGCACATGAGTGGCCAGTATTGGTCAACAACAGATATGCAAATTGTGCAGAGTGGCGAGACTACTACAGTGAATGCATGAATAATGTATAATTGGCCGACAGAGATGGGACAACAATCTCAAGACAAATTGGCAGCATGTTACAATGCAATTGCAAGTGAACTGTTGAAGAAGTTAAGCGGAACGAAGCTGTTGGAATGTCTGCTAGTTTTAGTTTGCATTGTTTGATAGCACTTACCTGGGGGAAGGAGCTGGAAGAAGACAATTATATATTACTCGTGCACTCACTGTAGTAGTCTCGCCACGCTGCACTATTTGCATATCTGTTGTTGACCAATACTGGCCACTCATGCTAGTAGCATCTGCTCCAATTGCACACTGATTGAAGAGAATCTGCAACATTTGCACAGTAAACATTGTCCCAGATTATCGCACGACTCGCTTGAAGTCTCAGCGCCCTTTGCACAATGGTCATTTCACCGGACTATTGCAATATTAGTCTTTCGAACTGCTCTAAATGCTAGAGGACTCTGCATCTTTTTGCACAATTGTC
>NW_026905191.1:0-1362 GCF_024500275.1 Phycodurus eques | reverse complement strand
GCTTAATGCCAGAGTCCATGCGGGAAATAAGAGCTCCCTTCTGGGACTCAGATGAGACGAGCTCCATGCTGGAAGTCAAGCCCCATGCTTAATGCCCGAGGTCCATGCGGGAAATCAGAGCTCCCTTCCGGGACTCAGATGAGACGAGCTCCATGCTGGAAGTCAGAGCCCCATGCTTAATGCCCGAGGTCCATGCGGGAAATCAGAGCTCCCTTCCGGGTCTCAGATGAGACGAGCTCCATGCTGGAAGTCAGAGCTTAATGCCAGAGGTCCATGCGGGAAATCAGAGCTCCCTTCTGGGACTCAGATGAGACGAGCTCCATGCTGGAAGTCAAAGCCCCATGCTTAATGCCCGAGGTCCATGCGGGAAATCAGAGCTCCCTTCTGGGACTCAGATGAGACGAGCTCCATGCTGGAAGTCAAAGCCCCATGCTTAATGCCCGAGGTCCATGCGGGAAATCAGAGCTCCCTTCTGGGACTCAGATGAGACGAGCTCCATGCTGGAAGTCAAAGCCCCATGCTTAATGCCCGAGGTCCATGCGGGAAATCAGAGCTCCCTTCTGGGACTCAGATGAGACGAGCTCCATGCTGGAAGTCAGCGCTCCATGCTTAATGCCCGAGGTCCATGCGGGAAATAAGAGCTCCCTTCTGGGACTCAGATGAGACGAGCTCCATGCTGGAAGTCAGAGCTTAATGCCAGAGGTCCATGCGGGAAATCAGAGCTCCCTTCTGGACTCAGATGAGACGAGCTCCATGCTGGAAGTCAGAGCGTAATGCCAGAGGTCCATGCGGGAAATCAGAGCTCCCTTCCGGGACTCAGATGAGACGAGCTCCATGCTGGAAGTGAGAGCTTAATGCCCGAGGTCCATGCGGGAAATCAGAGCTCCCTTCTGGGACTCAGATGAGACGAGCTCCATGCTGGAAGTCAGAGCGTAATGCCAGAGGTCCATGCGGGAAATCAGAGCTCCCTTCTGGGACTCAGATGAGACGAGCTCCATGCAAGCCAAAGATCCCAAAATGCAGCGGCACTCAGTCCCAAAACGGACCCGCATGGATCCCAAAATGCAGCGGCACTCAGTCCCAGCAAAGTACCAGCACGCATCCCAAAATGTCACAAAGTCGCCTATCCGGAGCTCACGCAAAGCATCTTGCACAGTCTCAGCAAAGCCCAGCATTCATCCCAAAATGTAACAAAGTAGCCTTAATGCCCGAGGTCCATGCGGGAAATCAGAGCTCCCTTCCGGGACTCAGATGAGACGAGCTCCATGCTGGAAGTGAGAGCCCCATGCCTAATGCCCGAGGTCCATGCGGGAAATCAGAGCTCCCTTCCGGGTCTCAGATGAGACGAGCTCCATGCTGGAA
>NW_026905190.1:0-1363 GCF_024500275.1 Phycodurus eques | reverse complement strand
TCCAAGCGTAATGCCAGAGGTCCATGCGGGAAATCAGAGCTCCCTTCCGGGACTCAGATGAGACGAGCTCCATGCTGGAAGTGAGAGCTTAATGCCCGAGGTCCATGCGGGAAATCAGAGCTCCCTTCTGGGACTCAGATGAGACGAGCTCCATGCTGGAAGTCAGAGCGTAATGCCAGAGGTCCATGCGGGAAATCAGAGCTCCCTTCTGGGACTCAGATGAGACGAGCTCCATGCAAGCCAAAGATCCCAAAATGCAGCGGCACTCAGTCCCAAAACGGACCCGCATGGATCCCAAAATGCAGCGGCACTCAGTCCCAGCAAAGTACCAGCACGCATCCCAAAATGTCACAAAGTCGCCTATCCGGAGCTCACGCAAAGCATCTTGCACAGTCTCAGCAAAGCCCAGCTTCATCCCAAAATGTAACAAAGTAGCCTTAATGCCCGAGGTCCATGCGGGAAATCAGAGCTCCCTTCCGGGACTCAGATGAGACGAGCTCCATGCTGGAAGTGAGAGCCCCATGCCTAATGCCCGAGGTCCATGCGGGAAATCAGAGCTCCCTTCCGGGTCTCAGATGAGACGAGCTCCATGCTGGAAGTCAGAGCTTAATGCCAGAGGTCCATGCGGGAAATAAGAGCTCCCTTCTGGGACTCAGATGAGACGAGCTCCATGCTGGAAGTCAGAGCCCCATGCTTAATGCCCGAGGTCCATGCGGGAAATCAGAGCTCCCTTCTGGGACTCAGATGAGACGAGCTCCATGCTGGAAGTCAAAGCCCCATGCTTAATGCCCGAGGTCCATGCGGGAAATCAGAGCTCCCTTCTGGGACTCAGATGAGACGAGCTCCATGCTGGAAGTCAGAGCTTAATGCCAGAGGTCCATGCGGGAAATAAGAGCTCCCTTCTGGGACTCAGATGAGACGAGCTCCATGCTGGAAGTCAGAGCCCCATGCTTAATGCCAGAGGTCCATGCGGGAAATCAGAGCTCCCTTCTGGGACTCAGATGAGACGAGCTCCATGCTGGAAGTCAAAGCCCCATGCTTAATGCCCGAGGTCCATGCGGGAAATCAGAGCTCCCTTCTGGGACTCAGATGAGACGAGCTCCATGCTGGAAGTCAGAGCCTTAATGCCCGAGGTCCATGCGGGAAATCAGAGCTCCCTTCTGGGACTCAGATGAGACGAGCTCCATGCTGGAAGTCAAAGCCCCATGCTTAATGCCCGAGGTCCATGCGGGAAATCAGAGCTCCCTTCTGGGACTCAGATGAGACGAGCTCCATGCTGGAAGGATGGAAAGCCCATGCTAATGCCGAGTCCATGCGGAAATCAGAGCTCCCTTCCGACTCAGATGAGACGAGCTCCATGCTG
>NW_026905189.1:0-1368 GCF_024500275.1 Phycodurus eques | reverse complement strand
GCAATAAAAAGAGCAAATTGTAAAACTCCAACCAAAGCTTTGGGATTTAAACCATTGCCTGTAACTAGTATCAAGGGGAGAGTTCTTCTCTAAAAGCAAGAGACTTTACGGGAAAGCATCCTTTGTGATTTATAAGTAAAATAAAAAAAGTGTACAGCAGGCGCTGGAAGCATTTTTTAGCATAAAAACTGCAAATGTGTGTAAACTATAACAAAGCTTTGGGATTCAAACACTGCCTGTAACAAGTATAAAGTGAGAGTTTACTCTAAAATGCAAGAGATTTTTACTTGGAAAGCATCCTTTGTGAAGTATGAGTCTAAAATAAAAAAAGTGTACAGCATGAGCTGGGAAGCATTTTTTAAGCAATAAAAAGAGCAATAGTGTAAAACTCCAACCAAAGCTTTTGGATTTAAACCATTGCCTGTAACTAGTATCAGGGGAGAGTTATTCTCTAAAAAGCAAGAGACTTTACTGGGAAAGCATCTTGTGAATTTATAAGTGAAATAATAGAAGTGTACAGCAGGCGCTGGGAAGCATTTTTAGCAATAAACACTGCAAATGTGGGTGTAAACCTCCACCAAAGCTTGGGATTCAAACACTGCCTGTACTAGTATCACGTAGGAGAGTCTACTCTAAATGCAAGAGAAATGTACTGGAAGTCAGCGTTTGTGAAGTTATGAGTTTACCAAATACAGTGTCACAGCAGAGCGCCGGGCAGCATGTTTCAGCAATAAAAACAGCAAATGTGTGTAAACCTGCACCAGAGCTTTGGGATTCAAACACTGCCTGTAACTAGTATGACAGGGACAGTTTTTACTCTAAGACTGCAAGAGAATTTACTAGGGAAAGCATCTTTGCTGCGGAGTTATGCAGTCACAATAAAAAAAGTGTACCGGCAGAGAGCGCTGGGAGCATTTTACGCAAAATAAAAACCGCAATGTGTGTAAAACTCCAACCAAGCTTGTATTCCACCACTACGGCCTGTAAGTCTATTATCAAAGGAGAGTTCTACTCTCATACAGCAAACGAGACTTTAGTGGAAAGCATCACTTTGTGAGTATGAGTGTACAAACCAGAGTGTACAGCAGAGCGTGGGAGCATTTTTAAGTCAATGAAAACAGCAAAATGTGTGTAAAACTCCAACCACAGCTTTGGGCGATTCAACCACCTTCTACTCTGCCGTACTAGTATACTAGGGGACGAGGTTATACTCTAAAAAGCAGATGACTTTACTGGGAAAGCATCCTTTGTGCAGTTATGAAAGTGAGAAATAAACAAAGCGTACAGCAGCAGGAGCTGGAAGTGCATTTTCTACAAGCGATACAACTGCAAATGTGTGTAAGAACTCCAACAAAGCGTTGGGATTCA
>NW_026905188.1:0-1374 GCF_024500275.1 Phycodurus eques | reverse complement strand
AAACTGCAAATGTGTGTAAAACTCCAACCAAAGCTTTGGGATTCAAACCACTGCCTGTAACTAGTATAAAGGGGAGAGTTCTACTCTAAAAAGCAAGAGAATTTACTGGAAAGCATCCTTTGTGAAGTTATGAGTCAAATAAAAAAAGTGTACAGCAGGCGCTGGGAAGCATTTTTAAGCAATAAAACTGCAAATGTGGTGTAAAACTCCAACCAAAGCTTTGGGATTCAAACCAACTGCCTGTAACTAGTATAAAGGGGAGAGTTTTACTCTAAAAAGCAAGAGACTTTACTGGGAAAGCATCCTTTGTGAAGTTATGAGTCAAAATAAAAAAGTGTACAGCAGAGGGGCTGGGAAGCATTTTTAAGCAATAAAAACTGCAAATGTGTGTAAAACTCCAACCAAAGCTTTGGGATTCAAACCACTGCCTGTAACTGTATAAAGGGGAGAGTTTACTCTAAAAAGCAAGAGAATTTACTGGGAAAGCATCCTTTGTGAAGTTATGAGTCAAAATAAAAAAAAGTGTACAGCAGAGCTGGGAAGCATTTTAAAAGCAATAAAAACAGCAAATGTGTGTAAGACTCCAACCAAAGCTTTGGATTCAACCAGTGCCTGTAACTAGTATAAAGACATGGGAGAGTTCTACTCGAAAGTCGCAAAGAGAATTTACTGGAAGCATCATTGGAGTTATGAGTCATAGAGTGTACAGCAGTTGCCTGCGAGAGCCTTTTTAAGCATAAAAACTGCAGATGTGTGGAAAACTCCAACCAAGCTTTGGGATTCAACACCACACTGCCTGTAACGAGTAAAAGGGGATAGATTTTACTCAAAAAGGCTATGAGAATTTACTGTGAAGCGCCTTTGTGAATGTATGAGTGAAACAATAAAAAAGGTGTACAGCGAGGCGCTGCGCGAAGCATTTTTAAGTCAAAAAACAGCAATGTGTGTCACAACTCCAACAAAGCTTTGGATTCAAACCTAGGCCCGTAACTAGTATAAAGGGAGAGTTCTACTCGAAAAGGCAAGAGGAATTTACTGGGAAAGCATCCTTTGTGAAGTTATGAGTTAAAATAAAAAAGTGTCAGCAGGTGCTGGGAAGCATTTTTAAGCAATAAAAACTGCAGATGTGTGTAAAACTCCAACCAAAGCTTGGGATCAAACCACTGCCTGTAACTAGTATACAGGGGAGAGTTTTACTCTAAAAAGCAAGAGAATTACTGGGAAAGCTCCTTTGTGAGATGTTATGAAGTGATAAAAAAGTGTACAGCAGGCGCTGGGAAGCATTTTTAAGCAATAAAAACAGCAAATGTGTGTCAAACTCCAACCAAGCTTTGGGATTCAAACATGCCTGTAACTAGTATAAGGGGAGAGTTT
>NW_026905187.1:0-1380 GCF_024500275.1 Phycodurus eques | reverse complement strand
ATGGACCTCGGCATTAAGGCATGACTCTGACTTCCAGCATGGAGCTCGTCTCATCTGAGTCCCAGAAGGGAGCTCTGATTTCCCGGCATGGACCTCTGGCATTACGCTCTGACTTCCAGCATGGAGCTCGTCTCATCTGAGTCCCAGAAGGGAGCTCTGATTTCCCAGCATGGACCTCGGGCATTAGGCATGGGGCTCTCACTTCCAGCATGGAGCTCGTCTCATCTGAGTCCCGGAAAGGGAGCTCTGATTTCCGCATGGACCTCTGGGCATTAAGGCTACTTTGTTACATTTTGGGATGAATGCTGGGCTTTGCTGAGACTGTGCAAGATGCTTTGCTGAGCTCCGGATAGGCGACTTTGTGACATTTTGGGATGCGTGCTGGTACTTTGCTGGGACTGAGTGCCGCTGCATTTTGGGATCCATGCGGGTCCGTTTTGGGACTGAGTGCCGCTGCATTTTGAATACATGATGGTCCGTTTTGGGTCCAGGCTGGACTTAGTGCCGCTGCTTTTGGGATCTTTGGCTTGCATGGAGCTCGTCTCATCTGAGTCCCAGAAGGGAGCTCTGATTTTCCCGCATGGACCTCTGGCATTACGCTCTGACTTCCAGCATGGAGCTCGTCTCATCTGAGTCCCGGAAGGAGCTCTGATTTCCCGCATGGACCTCTGCATTAGCTCTGACTTCCAGCATGGAGCTCGTCTCATCTGAGTCCCAGAAGGGAGCTCTGTTTCCCGCATGACCTCGGGCATTAGCATGGAGCTCTGACTTCCAGCATGGAGCTCGTCTCATCTGAGTCCCGAAGGGAGCTCTGATTTCCCGCATGGACCTCGGCATTAAGCATGGGCTCTGACTTCCAGCATGGAGCTCGTCTCATCTGAGTCCCAGAAGGGAGCTCTGATTCCCGCATGGACCTCGGGCTTACTCTGACTTCCAGCATGGAGCCGTCTCATCTGAGTCCCAGAAGGGAGCTCTTATTTCCCGCATGGACCTCTGGCATTAAGCTCTGACTTCCAGCATGGAGCTCGTCTCATCTGAGACCCCGAAGGGAGCTCTTATTTCCGCATGGACCTCGGGCATTAAGCATTGAGCGCTGACTTCCAGCATGGAGCTCGTCTCATCTGAGACCCGGAAGGGAGCTCTGATTTCCCGCATGGACCTCGGCATTAAGGCTACTTTGTTACATTTTGGGATGAATGCTGGGCTTTGCTGAGACTGTGCAAGATGCTTTGCGTGAGCTCCGGATAGGCGACTTTGTGACATTTTGGGATGCGTGCTGGTACTTTGCTGGGACTGAGTGCCGCTGCATTTTGGGATCCATGCGGTTCCGTTTTGGGACTGAGTGCCGCTGCATTTTGAATAATGATGGTCCGTTTTGGG
>NW_026905186.1:0-1395 GCF_024500275.1 Phycodurus eques | reverse complement strand
GAGCTGGGAAGCATTTTTAAGCA
The DNA here is from genome assembly GCF_024500275.1 of Phycodurus eques. Lineage (NCBI taxonomy): Eukaryota > Metazoa > Chordata > Actinopteri > Syngnathiformes > Syngnathidae > Phycodurus > Phycodurus eques. Next base: position 1,372 of record NW_026905186.1, on the reverse strand, counting down.
ATAAAAACTGCAAATGTGTGTAAAACTCCAACCAAGGCTTTGGGATTCAAACCACTGCCTGTAACTTGTATCAAGGGGAGAGTTTTATTCTAAAATGCAAGAGAATTTACTTGGAAAGCATCCTTGTGAAGTTATGAGTCAAAATAAAAAAAGTATCCAGCAGGCGCTGGGAAGCATTTTTAAGCAATAAAAACTGCAAATGTGTGTAAAACTCCAACCAAAGCTTTGGGATTGAAACCACTGCCTGTAACTAGTATAAAGGGGAGAGTTTTACTCTAAAAAGCAAGAGAATTTACTTGGAGAGCATCCTTTGTGAAGTTATGAGTAAAAAAAAAAACCTTTGTACAGCAGGCGCTGGTAAGCATTTTTAAGCAATAAAAACTGCAAATGTGTGTCAAACTCCAACCAAAGCTTTGGGATTCAAACCACTGCCTGTAACTAGTATAAAGGGGAGAGTTCTCCTCTAAAAAGCAAGAAAATTTACTGGGAAAGCATCCTTTGTGAAGTTATGAGTTACAATAAAAAACGTTTCCAGCAGAGGGAGGTGGGTCGCATTTTTAAGCATTAAAAACTGCAAATGTGTGTAAAACTCCAACAAAAGCTTTGGGATTCAAACCACTGCCTGTAACTAGTTTAAAGGGGAGAGTTTTACTCTAAAAAGCCAGACAATTTACTTGGAAAGCATCCTTTGTGAAGTTATGAGTCAAAATAAAAAATGTGTACAGCACGTGCTGGGATGAATTTTTAAGCAATAAAAACTGCAAATGTGTGTAAAACTCCAACCAAAGCTTTGGGATTCAAACCACTGCCTCTAACTTGTATAAAGGGGAGAGTTCATGACTAAAAAGCAAGAGACTTTACTGGGAAAGCATCCTTTGTGAAGCTATGAGTTACAATAAAAAAAAGTGTACAGCAGGAGCTGGGAAGCATTTTTAAGCAATAAAAATTGCAAATGTGTGGGAAAAACTCCAACCAAAGCTCTGGGATTCAAACCACTGCCTGTAACTAGTACAAAGTGGAGAGTTCTACTCTAAAAAGCAAGAGACTTTACTGGGAAAGCATCCGTTGTGAAGTTATTAGTCAAAATAAAAAAGTGGACAGCAGGTGCTGGGAAGCATTTTTAAGCAATAAAAGCTGCAAATGTGTGTAAAAGTCCAACCAAAGCTTTGGGATTTAAACCACTTGCCTGCAACTAGTATAAAGGGGAGAGTTTTACTCTAAAATGCAAGATAATTTTCTTGGAAAGCATCCGTTGTGAAGTTATGAGTCAAACTAAAAAGAGTGTACAGCAGGCGCTGGGAAGCATTTTTAAAGCAATAAAAGCTGCAAATGTGTGTAAAACTTCAACCAAAGCTTTGGATTTCAAACCACT
>NW_026905185.1:0-1397 GCF_024500275.1 Phycodurus eques | reverse complement strand
TCCATGCGGGAAATCAGAGCTCCCTTCTGGGACTCAGATGAGACGAGCTCCATGCTGGAAGTCAGAGCGTAATGCCAGAGGTCCATGCGGGAAATCAGAGCTCCCTTCTGGGACTCAGATGAGACGAGCTCCATGCTGGAAGTCAGCGCTCCATGCTTAATGCCCGAGGTCCATGCGGGAAATAAGAGCTCCCTTCTGGGACTCAGATGAGACGAGCTCCATGCTGGAAGTCAGAGCTTAATGCCAGAGGTCCATGCGGGAAATAAGAGCTCCCTTCTGGGACTCAGATGAGACGAGCTCCATGCTGGAAGTCAGAGCCCCATGCTTAATGCCCGAGGTCCATGCGGGAAATCAGAGCTCCCTTCCGGGACTCAGATGAGACGAGCTCCATGCTGGAAGTGAGAGCCCCATGCCTAATGCCCGAGGTCCATGCGGGAAATCAGAGCTCCCTTCTGGGACTCAGATGAGACGAGCTCCATGCAAGCCAAAGATCCCAAAATGCAGCGGCACTAAGTCCCAGCCTGGACCCCAAAACGGACCATCATGTATTCCAAAATGCAGCGGCACTCAGTCCCAAAACGGACCCGCATGGATCCCAAAATGCAGCGGCACTCAGGCCCAGCAAAGTACCAGCACGCATCCCAAAATGTCACAAAGTCGCCTATCCGGAGCTCACGCAAAGCATCTTGCACAGTCTCAGCAAAGCCCAGCATTCATCCCAAAATGTAACAAAGTAGCCTTAATGCCCGAGGTCCATGCGGGAAATCAGAGCTCCCTTCCGGGTCTCAGATGAGACGAGCTCCATGCTGGAAGTCAGCGCTCCATGCTTAATGCCCGAGGTCCATGCGGGAAATAAGAGCTCCCTTCCGGGTCTCAGATGAGACGAGCTCCATGCTGGAAGTCAGAGCTTAATGCCAGAGGTCCATGCGGGAAATAAGAGCTCCCTTCTGGGACTCAGATGAGACGAGCTCCATGCTGGAAGTCAGAGCTTAATGCCCGAGGTCCATGCGGGAAAGTCAGAGCTCCCTTCTGGGACTCAGATGAGACGAGCTCCATGCTGGAAGTCAAAGCCCCATGCTTAATGCCCGAGGTCCATGCGGGAAATCAGAGCTCCCTTCCTGGGACTCAGATGAGACGAGCTCCATGCTGGAAGTCAGAGCTCCATGCTTAATGCCCGAGGTCCATGCGGGAAGTCAGAGCTCCCTTCTGGGACTCAGATGAGACGAGCTCCATGCTGGAAGTCAGAGCTTAATGCCAGAGGTCCATGCGGGAAATCAGAGCTCCCTTCAGGGACTCAGATGAGACGAGCTCCATGCTGGAAGTCAGAGCGTAATGCCAGAGGTCCATGCGGGAAATCAGAGCTCCCTTCTGGGACTCAGATGAGACGAGCTCCATGC
>NW_026905184.1:0-1400 GCF_024500275.1 Phycodurus eques | reverse complement strand
GGGGGGGTAGAGGGGTCGGGTGCAGTGCGAGCTGGGCGGTGGCCGAAGGCAGGGACCTTGGCGTTCCGACCCCCGGCTACAGAAGCTGGCTCGAGGGTACGTGGAATGTCACCTCTCTGGCAGAGAAGAAGCCCGAGCTGTTGTGTGAGGTCGAGAGGTTCCGACTAGATATAGTCGGACTTGCCTCCATACGCAGCTTTGGCTCTGGTACCAGTCCTCTCGAGAGGGGTTGGACTCTCTTCCACTCTGGAGTTGCCCACGGTGAGAGGCGCCGAGCCGGACGGCAATAAGTATACCCACACCTGCTCGGCGCCTGTACGTTGGGGTTCACCCCGGTGGACGAGAGGGTAGCCTGCCTCCGCCTTCGGGTGGGGGGACGGGTCCTGACTGTTGTTTGCGCCTATGCACAAAACAAGAGTTCAGAGTCCCCACCCTTTTTGGAGTCCTTAGAGGGACTGCTGGAGAGCGCTCCCGCTGGGGGCTCTATCGTTCTGCTGGGGGACTTCAATGCTCACGTGGGCAATGACAGTGAGACCTGGAAGGGCGTGATTGGGAGGAACCGCCCCCCCACCCCGATCAGAACCCGAGCGGCGTTCTGTTATTGGACTTCTGTGCTCATCATGGATTTTCCATAACGAACACCATGTTCAACCATAAGGTTGTCCACACATGGACTTGGCACCAGGACACCCTAGGTGGCAGTTCGATAATCGACTTTGTGGTCGTGTCATCGGACCTGCGGCCCCATGTCTTGGACACTCGGGTGAAGAGAGGGGCAGAGCTGTCAACTGATCACCACCTGGTGGTGAGTTGGTTCCGATGGTGGGGGAAGATGCCGGTCCGAAGTGGCAGGCCCAAACGTATTGTGATGGTCTGCTGGCAATGTCTGGCAGAACCCCCTGTCAGAAGGAGTTTCAATTCTCACTTCCGACAGAAATTTGCTCATGTTCCGGGCTAGGCGGGGGACATAGAGTCTGAGCAGACCATGTTCCGCGCCTCCATTGCTGAGGCGGTCGACCGGAGCTGTGGCCATAAGGTGGTCGGTGCCTTTCGTGGCGGAAATCCCCGAACCCGTTGGTGTCGGATGCCGTCAAGCTGAAGAAGGAGTCCTATTGGGCCTTTTTGGCCTGTGGGACTCCTGAAGCAGCTGATGGGTACGGGCTGGCCAAGCGGAATGCAGCTTTGGTGGTCGCTGAAGCAAAAACTCCGGTATGGGAGGAGTTTGGTGAGGCCATGGAGAAAGACTTCTGGACGGCTTCGAGGAAATTCTGGTCCACCCTCCAGCGTCTCAGGCAGGGCAAGCTGTGCACCATCAAGACTGTGTCAAGTGGGGAGGTCATTCACGGGCACGCTATGTCAAGCGACGGTGTCGTCATTAGCATGTGCACAACCATACATAT
>NW_026905183.1:0-1404 GCF_024500275.1 Phycodurus eques | reverse complement strand
GACCTCTGAGAGGCTCGGAAGAGGCTCCACTGAAAGCTGGATTCCAAGGATTGTCTGTGTGAATCTCTAGCCCGCTAGGCTGAAAGTTAAGTGACCTAAGTCGTGCCGAAGTCAAATCGGTACGTATGGTATTCGAGCGAACTGAGTGCTTTAACGCTCGGTTTCCGCTCGGTCCCACAGACCGTCCAAAAGACTTGGGTCGAGTCCTCCGCTGAAAGCTGGATTCCACCGATCGTTTGTGTTCATAATCTTAGCCCACTAGCTCCAAACGTAAGCGCTAAAAAGTCCTGCCAAAGTCACATAGGTTTCATGTTACAATTTAGTCAATAAAGGCCTACTACTGGACCGAAACTGAGTGCTTTAAACGCTCGCCGTTCGGCCCCACGACCTCTGAGAGGCTTGGAAGAGGCCTATCCTGAAAGCTGGATTCCCACCGATCGTTTGGTTTTAAATCTTAGCCACTAGCTCAAACGTAAGCGCTAAAAAGTCCTGCCAAAATCACATAGGTCGTCATGTACAATTTAGTCAATAAAGGCTATACTGGACCGAAACAGAGTGCTTTAACGCTCGCCCGCTCGGCCCCACAGCTGTCCAGAGACTCGGGGGAGGCCTCCCCTGAAAGGTGGTTTCCCACCGATCGTTGTTTCCAATCTTAGCCCACTAGTTCAAAAGTAGGCGCTAAAAAGTCCTGCCAAAGTCACATAGATCGTCATGTTACAATTTAGTCAATAAAGGCCTACTACTGGGAGAAACCGAGTGCTTTAACGCTCGCCGTTCGGCCCCACGACCTCTGAGAGGCTTGGAAGAGGCCTCCGCTGAAAGCTGGATTCCCACCGATCGTTTGTTCAAATCTTAGCCCACTAGCTCAAAAGTAAGCGCTAAAAAGTCCTGCCAAAGTCACATAGGTCGTCATGTTACAATTTAGTGAATAAATGCCTACTACTGGAGCGAAACCGAGTGCTTTAACGCATGCCGCTCGGCCCCACAGCGGTCCAGAGACTCAGGGGAGGCCTCCCCTGAAAGCTGGATTCCCACCGATCTTTGTTTCAAATCTTAGCCCACTAGCTCAAACGTAAGCGCTAAAAAGTCCTGCCAAGTCACATAGGTCGTCATGTTACAATTTAGTCAATAAAGGCCTACTACTGGAGCGAAACCGAGTGCTTTGACGCTCCGCCGTTCGGCCCCACGACCTCTGAGAGGCTTGGAAGAGCCTCCACTGAAAGCTGGTTCCCAAGGAATTGTCTGTGTGAATTCTAGCCCGCTAGGCTGAAATTAAGTGACCTAAGTCGTGCGAAGTCAAATCGGTCGTATGGTATCGAGCGAAACTGAGTGCTTTAACGCTCGCCGTTCGGACCCACGACCTCTGAGAGGCTTGGAAGAGGCCTCCCTGAAAGCTGGATTCCC
>NW_026905182.1:0-1405 GCF_024500275.1 Phycodurus eques | reverse complement strand
TTGCACCCTTAAGTTTGAGCTAGTGGGCTGACGTTCGACACACTCGATCGTTGTGAATCCACCTTTCAGATGACGTCTTTTCCAAGCCTCTCGGAGGTCGTGTGCGGCCGAAACACGAGCGTCGAAGCATTCCGTTTCGCTCCAGTAGTAGGCCTTTATGGACTAAATTGAACATGACGACCTGTGAGATTTCGTGCAGAACCTTTGAACCAGTAAGTGTTGACGCTAGTGGGGCTGACGTACGACACCACTCGATCGTTGTGAATCCACCTTCAGATGAGTTCTCTTCCAAGCGCTCTCGGAGGTCCGTGCGGCGAGCGGCGAACTGTCAAGCATCAGTTTCGGTCGCAGTAGTAGTGCGCCTTTATTGAGTAATTTCGGACATGTACGACCTATGTGATTTCGCGGACTTTGAACCCTTAAGTTTGGCTAGAGGGCGCTGACGTTCGACACACTCGATCGTTTGAAGCCACATTCAGATGAGGTCTTTTCAAGGCTCCTGGAGGTCGTGCGGCCGAAACACGAGCGCGAAGCATTCCGTGTCGCATCCAGTAGTAGGCCTTTATGAGTAATTTGGAACATGACGACCTATGTGATTTCGGCAGAACTTTGAACCCTAAGTTTGAGCTAGTAGGCTGACCTTCGACACACTCGATCGTTGTGATCCACCTTTCAGATGAGGTCTCTCCAATCCTCCTCGGAGTTTCGTGCAGCGAAACACGAGCGTCCGAACCTTCCGTTTCGCTCCAGTAGTAGGGCCTACATTGACTAAATTGTAACATGACGACCTATGTGATTTCGGCAGAACTTTTAGAACCCTAAGTTTGAGCTCATAGGCTGACGTTCGACGCACTCGATCGTTTTGAATCCACCTTTCAGATGAGGTCACTTCCAAGCCTCTCTGAGTCTGTGCGGCCGAAACACGAGCGTCGAACGCATTCCGTTCGCTCCAGTAGTAGGCCTACATTGACTAATTTGTAACATGACGACCTATGTGATTTCGGCAGAATTTTGAACCCTTAAGTTTGAGCTAGTAGGGCTGACGTTCGACGCACTCGATCGTTTTGAATCCACCTTTCAATGAGGTCTCTTCCAATCCTCTCGTGAGGTCTGTGCGGCTGAAACACGAGCGTCGAAGCATTCCGTTTTGCTCCAGTAGTAAGGCCTTTATTGCTTAAATTGTAACATGAACGACCTTATTGATTTCGGTCGGCATAACTTTTGAACCCTTTAAGTTTTGAAACTATTGGGCTGACGTTTGACACACTCGAGTCGTTTAACCATCTTTCAATGAAGGTCTCTTCCAAGCCTCTCGGGAGGGTCGTGCGGTGGCATCTAGAACTCTAGCGGCGTCGAAGCATCCTCTCTTTGCCTCCAGTAGTAGGCCTTTTTTGACTAAATTGTA
>NW_026905181.1:0-1408 GCF_024500275.1 Phycodurus eques | reverse complement strand
TACCGCTTATCTGAGGTCGGGTCGCGGGGGCAGTAGCTTTAGCAGGGATGCCCAGACTTCCCTCTCCCCAGCCACTTCTTCCATCTCTTCCGGGGGGATCCCGAGGCGTTCCCAGGCCAGCTGAAGGATGTAGTCTCTCCAGCGTGTCCTGGGTCGTCCCCGGGGTCTGCTCCCGGTGGGACGTGCCCGGAACAACTCACCAGGGAGGCGTTATGAACAGAATCGGTGACAAAGGGCAGCCTTGGCGGAGTCCAACCCTCACCGGAAACGAGTCTGACTTACTACCGGATATGCGGACCAAACTCTGACTCCGGTCTTACAGGGACTGAACAGCCCGTATCCGGGGTTCGCTACCCCATACTCCCGAAGCACCCCCCCACAGGACCCCCCAAGGGACACGGTCGAACGCCTTCTCCAAGTCCACAAAACACATGTAGACTGGTTGGGCGAACTCCCATGCACCCTCGAGGACCCTGCCAAGGGTGTAGAGCTGGTCCACTGTTCCACGGCCAGGATGAAAACCACAATGCTCCTCCTGAATCTGAGATTCAACTTCCCGACGGACCCTCCTCTCCAGCACCCCTGAATAGACCTTACCAGGGAGGCTGAGCAGTGTGATCCCCCTGTAGTTGGAACACATCCTCCGGTCCCCCTTCTTAAAAAGGGGGACCACCACCCCAGTCTGCCAATCCAGAGCCACTGTCCCCGATGTCCACACGATGTTGCAGAGGCGTGTCAACCAGGACAGCCCCACAACATCCAGAGCCTTTAGGAACTCCGAGCGAATCTCAACCACCCCCGGGGCCCTGCCACCGAGGAGCTTTTTAACTACCTCGGTGACCTCAAACCCAGAGATAGGAGAGCCCGCCTCAGAGAACCCACATTCTGCTCCCTCACGGGAAGGCGTGTCGGTGGAGTTGAGGAGGTCTTCGAAGTATTCTCCCAACTGACTCACAACGTCCCGAGTCGAGGTCAGCAGCGCCCCATCCCCATTATACACAGTGTTGATGGTGCACTGCTTCCCCCTCCTGAGACGCCGGATGGTGGACCAGAATTTCCTCGAAGCCGTCTGGAAGTCTTTCTCCATGGCCTCACCGAACTCCTCCCATGCCTGAGTTTTTGCTTCAGCAACCACCAAAGCTTGAAGTCTCGGCGCCCTTTGCACAATGGTCATTGCACCGGACTATTGCAATATTAGTCATTTGAACTACTCTAAGTGCTAGAGGATTCTGCATCTTTTGCACAATTGTCAAAAAAAAAAAAACTGCTCCAACTACCGGAGACAAATTCCTTGTGTGTTTTTTGGACATACTTGGCAATTAAAGATGATTCTGATTCTGATTCCGCTTGGCCAGCCGGTACCCATCAGCTGCCTCAGGAGTCCCACAGGCCAAAAAGGCCCAATAGG
>NW_026905180.1:0-1416 GCF_024500275.1 Phycodurus eques | reverse complement strand
GAAACGGATGCTTCGAAGCTCGTGTTTCGGTGCCGAACTCCGAGAGGATTTGGAAGAGGACCTCATCTGAAAGGTGGATTCACAACGATCGGAGTGTGTCGAACGTTAGCCACACTAGCTCAAACTTAAGGGTTCCAAAGTTCTGCCGAAATCACAAAAGTCGTCATGTTTCAACTTAGTCATAAAGGCCTACTACTGGAGCGAAACGGAATGCTTCGATGCTCGTGTTTCAGCCGCACGACCTCCGAGAGGCTTGGAAGAGACCTCATCTGAAGGTGGATTCACAACGATCGAGTGTGTCGAACGTCAGCCACTAGTTCAACTTAAGGTTCAAAGTTCTGCATAAATCACATAGGTCGTCATGTTACAATTTAGTCAATAAGGCCAACTACTGGAGCGAAACGGAATGCTTCGAACCTAGGGTTCGGCTGCACGAACTCCGAGAGGATTGGAAGAGACATCATCTGAAAGGTGGATTCACAAACTGATCGAGTGTTCGAAGGTCAGCCCACTAGCTCAAACTTAAGGATCAAAACGTTCTGCCGAAATCACATAGGTCGTCATAGTTTCAATTTAGCAATAAAGGCCTACTAATGAGCAAAACGGAATGGTTCGAAGCTCGTGTTCGGCGCACGATCTCCGAGAAACTTGGAAAAAGAGTCATCTGAAAGGTGGATTCAAAACGATGAGTGTTTCGAAGTCAGCCTACTAGCTCAAACTTAAGCGTTCTAAAGTTCTGCCGAATCACAAGGTCGACGTACAATTAAGTCAATAAAGGCTACCATTGGAGCGAAACGGAATGCTTCGGGCTTGTGTTTTGTCCGCACGACCTCCGAGAGGCATGGAAGAGAACTCATCTGAAAGGTGGATTCACAACGATCAAGTTTTTCGAAACGTCAGCCCACAAGCTCAAACTTAAGGTTCAAAAGTTCTGCCGAAATCACATCGGTCATCATGTTAAATTTAGTCAATAAAGGGATCTACTACTGGAGCGAAACGGAATGCTTCGACGCTCGTGTTTCGGGCCGCACGACCTCCGAGAGGCTTGGAAGAGACCTCATCTGAAAGAGTGGATTCCCAACGATCGAGTGTGTCGAAACGTCAGCCCATAATCTCAAACTTAAGGGTTCAAAAGTTCTGCCGAAATCATATCGGTCGTCATGTTACAATTAGTCAATAAAGGCCTACGATGGAGCGAAACGGAATGCTTCGACGCTTGTGTTTCGACCGCAAGACCTCCGAGAGGCTGGAAGAGACATCATCTGAAAGTAGATTCACAACGATCGAGTGTGTCGACGGCAGCCACTAGCTCAAACTTAAGGGTTCCAAAGTTCTGCGAAATCACATAGGTCGTCATGTTTCAATTTAGTCAATAAAGGCCTACATGGAGCGAAACGGAATGCTTCGACGCTCGTG
>NW_026905179.1:0-1420 GCF_024500275.1 Phycodurus eques | reverse complement strand
TCCCGCATGGACCTCTGGCATTAAGCTCTGACTTCCAGCATGGAGCTCGTCTCATCTGAGTCCCAGAAGGGAGCTCTGATTTCCCGCATGGACCTCGGGCATTAAGCATGGGGCTTTGACTTCCAGCATGGAGCTCGTCTCATCTGAGTCCCAGAAGGGAGCTCTGATTTCCCGCATGGACCTCGGGCATTAAGCTCTGACTTCCAGCATGGAGCTCGTCTCATCTGAGTCCCAGAAGGGAGCTCTGATTTCCCGCATGGACCTCGGGCATTAAGCATGGGGCTTTGACTTCCAGCATGGAGCTCGTCTCATCTGAGTCCCAGAAGGGAGCTCTGATTTCCCGCATGGACCTCGGGCATTAAGCATGGGGCTCTGACTTCCAGCATGGAGCTCGTCTCATCTGAGTCCCAGAAGGGAGCTCTGATTTCCCGCATGGACCTCTGGCATTAAGCTCTGACTTCCAGCATGGAGCTCGTCTCATCTGAGTCCCAGAAGGGAGCTCTGATTTCCCGCATGGACCTCGGGCATTAAGCAGGGGCTTTGACTTCCAGCATGGAGCTCGTCTCATCTGAGTCCCAGAAGGGAGCTCTGATTTCCCGCATGGACCTCGGGCATTAAGCATGGGGCTCTGACTTCCAGCATGGAGCTCGTCTCATCTGAGTCCCAGAAGGGAGCTCTGATTTCCCGCATGGACCTCTGGCATTAAGCTCTGACTTCCAGCATGGAGCTCGTCTCATCTGAGTCCCAGAAGGGAGCTCTGATTTCCCGCATGGACCTCGGGCATTAAGCTCTCACTTCCAGCATGGAGCTCGTCTCATCTGAGTCCCGGAAGGGAGCTCTGATTTCCCGCATGGACCTCTGGCATTACGCTCTGACTTCCAGCATGGAGCTCGTCTCATCTGAGTCCCAGAAGGGAGCTCTGATTTCCCGCATGGACCTCTGGCATTAAGCTGTGACTTCCAGCATGGAGCTCGTCTCATCTGAGTCCCAGAAGGGAGCTCTTATTTCCCGCATGGACCTCGGGCATTAGGCATGGGGCTCTCACTTCCAGCATGGAGCTCGTCTCATCTGAGTCCGGAAGGGAGCTCTGATTTCCCGCATGGACCTCGGGCATTAAGGCTACTTTGTTACATTTTGGGATGAATGCTGGGCTTTGCTGAGACTGTGCAAGATGCTTTGCCTGAGCTCCGGATAGGCGACTTGTGACATTTTGGGATGCGTGCTGGTACTTTGCTGGGACTGAGTGCCGCTGCATTTTGGGATCCATGCGGGTCCGTTTTGGGACTGAGTGCCGCTGCATTTTGGAATACATGATGGTCCGTTTTGGGGGTCCAGGGCTGGGACTAGTGCCGCTGCATTTTGGGATCTTTGGGCTTGCATGGAGCTCGTCTCATCTGAGTCCCAGGAGGGAGCTCTTATT
>NW_026905178.1:0-1439 GCF_024500275.1 Phycodurus eques | reverse complement strand
AATCCTGGTTTTCACCCACATGGCCTGGGTTCGACTCCCGGTGTGGGAATGATCCTTGAGCCTCTCCTGAACTCTACAATTTGGACTTTGATTTACATCTGGTATGGCAAGATTCCCTTGATTCTGGTAGTGTGGCATGGATATTTATCCCAGTGTGACTCCCATTATGAGAGTGATTTTTTACCCTGCATTCCACCAATTTTGCTTCAACATTCATCAGCAAAAAAAAAAAAAAAAAAGCGCTTGGGGAAACGGTCAATATTTTTTGAAAAAAATAAAAAACAAAGGAGTGGCCCATATGGGCAAGCGGTCAGGATTTGTGGTTTTCACCCAGGTCTCCTGGGTTTGACACCCAGTATGGGAATGTTCCCTGAATTCCACCGTTTGGGCTTTGATCTTGATGCAGAAAATTGGAAGAAAAAAAACTCGGAAAGAATAAGTGGTAGAGACACCATCACGTGTGCCATATGATCTGGCAATCAGTATGAGTGGTTTTCACTGGTTTCCTACTCCAGGAAGGGGAATGTAACCTGAATTCTTCTGTTTTGGCCTGATTACGAATGCTTGAAAGAACGTGAATAATTTAAAAACAATAATTTGAACTCACACCACTATGTGTCTCATATGGTTTTTACCCAAGTGGCCTGGGTTTGACACCCGGTATGGGAATGTTCCTTGAATCTCTTCTGAACTCTATTTTTTAGACTTTGTCACCTGGCAAAGTAACATTACCTGACTTCCAATATTATGGGATGGATCTTCACCCAGGGAACCAGTTCCGACTCCTAGAATGAAAGTTCTTTTTTTTTACCCTGCATTCCACCAATTTGGCTTTAACATTCATGCAGAAAACGACCGATTGAGCTTGGGGAAGCGTTCAATATTTTGGAAAAAAAAACCAAATCAAAGGCGTTTCCCATATGGGCAAGCAGTCAGGATTCCTGGTTTTCACCCAGGAGGCCAGGGTTTGACTCCGGGAATGGGAATGTTCCCTGTGTTCCACCATTTGGGATTTGATCATGCAGAAAATTTCCAACATATGGCGCTTAGAAAAAAAAGCACAGAATTTTGGAACTAACAAAAAAAAAAAAAAAGAAAAATTGAAAAGAGCAACGAATAAGTGGTCTCGTACGAACAGCCAACACGTCCGCCCATATGGTTTGGCAGTCTGGATTTCTTATATTTCAATAAAGATTTTAAACTTTCATCCACGAATTTGAAAAAGCTGGCAAATATTTATAATTATGTTGCAAAACATGCCAGTTTTTCACATGTCAGGGTGACCGAGCGGTCTCAGGCACCGATACTCAAGGTTCAGCACCTTCTAAATGGGATTTCTGGTCTCCGAAGGAGGGTGGGTTCAAATCCCACTCCGCACTATGATTTTAATTGCTTTCATTTTGACAATTTGAATGCAAATGTTTCAGAAATCCATCCAT
>NW_026905177.1:0-1443 GCF_024500275.1 Phycodurus eques | reverse complement strand
CCATGTCTATATCTCACAGGATAGTTTGCTTGTCCAGTTTAGATATTCGAGTAGTTTCTCTGGTTACTTTGATTGATTGGTCTCTGTTGTGGGACACTGTAGTTATCACTAGTTTTGCCCCTTTTCTTTTCGAAGATTAAATATTCTGATTTGACGACTCCCGCATCCTGCCTTGCCTCCCGCTCTCTCTGCGAATTGGGTCCACCATGTTCTTGAACCTTGCGTTGAACTCGCACCTCGCCATCGAACCACGTCAGTGACAGTAATGTTATAACTATACATGCTACTGTCAGCAATCCATTACAACATGTTTTACCAATTACAAAATGCTGAAAATGTTTTCGCACTTGAGTTCGTTCGTCAGCATTCATGTGGGGCCAATTACTACATTACTCGCTGCACTCACTGTAGTGGTTGCTCGCCACGCAGCACCGTTTGCGATATCTGTTGTGACCAATACTGGCACTCATGCAGAGTAGCATCTGCTCATTTGCACACGGATTAGAGGAGTATCTGCAACATTTGCACAACCAACATTGTCCCAGCATTATCGCCCTACTACGTCGTCACTTTACACCGCATAGCACTCCTTGAAGCCTCTGCGCCTTTGCACAATGGTCATTGCACCGGACTATTGCAATCTAGTCATTTGAACTAGCTCTAAGCCTGCTAAAGGACTCTACATCTTTATGTGCACAATTGTAAAACATGTACGGCATACCAGATAACTAGCGAACCTCTCTTACGCATCAGTGACTGTATGTGTCAAGTGCCTATGCTCTCAAAAGTGTTCTGTGTCAATTGACTGTCTGTTGTCGCTACTAGATAGCGGCTCCAACTCACGTGAGACAAATTCTGCGTGTTTTGTGTGCGACATACTTGCGACAAATAAAGATGATTCTGATTCAAATGATCAGATTATTCGGTGTGTTATACTTACATATAATAATACAATAACACGGGCGGCACGGTGGACTGGACTGGTTAGAGTGTCAGCCCCACAGTTCTGAGGACCGGGTTCAATCCCCGCCCGCCTGTGACTAGGAGTTTGCATGTTCCCCCGTGCCTAGGCGTGGGTTTTCTCAGGCACTACGGTTTCCTCCCACATCCCAAAAACATGCATGATTGGAGACTCTAAAAGTGCTCGTAGGTGTGACTGTGATGTGCGAAGGTTGTGTGTTTGTATGCCCCTGCAATTGGCTGGCAACCAGTTCAGGTGTACCCCGCTCGCGCACGAGGATAGCTGGGATAGGAGCTCAGCACGGCGCGACCCTTTGTGAGGAGAAGCGATCTCAGAAATGGATGGATGATGGAACACATAACACATAATAATATGTTGTGATAGTCGTGTGAAAATGCGGGAAAGGAAGGACAAGCAGAGTACGAGCGAGGGAATTTGGGGACAAAAGAGGCAGAGGAGGATATTATCTTTTTAGATAGTGA
>NW_026905176.1:0-1454 GCF_024500275.1 Phycodurus eques | reverse complement strand
CCTTACTATGATGTACGTCAATGCGTAATAATTGTGGGGAAATTACGAGCTCCCTACGAAATCCCAACTTTGCCTTCTCTCTCTCTGACTCAACGCATCAAACGCTCACACGCTCATTTAGTTTAGTCAAGCGACTACACACGATGTCCTCTTTTCAAATTTTCGTACGCTTTATTTTCTGTCTTTCGTTTACCCTTAGTGTTATGTTCTTGTTGTAGTTTGTAGTTGTAGTTGTGTGTTTCATTAAATATAACATAAAATTCCACTCGTGGTCGTATTTTGTGTGCGTTCTGAATTTAAGTCTACCTCTATAACCTCGGACTCAAAATGTCGTAGTGTGGAGCAACTTTCAGATTCTGAGACTGATTCAAAATGTTTGTCGGCATTTCGCCGAAACTTAAACTTGAAAAATTTGATGGGGTGCCCTTTTCGAGACATTAGTTTGATTTTTAACAATTAAATCAAAATTATGATAAGCCGGAAGTAACGCAATCGTCGCTCCCGGCTTATTACTTTATCCTAAATTAATTACAATTCTTATTTCATACACAATCGCTACAGTTCTGATGCAACCCGCCTGAGGAGATTTCAAGTTTTGAATTCAGAACACACAAAAATACAAGCTATTTCAGTAAAATTGACATGTCGCCCGCCATCTTGTGTGTGGCATGTCAAACGTAATCTGTGTTGAGCAGCATTCCGTACCGGAGACACAGCGTTGTAAATGCTTGCAAACGTGAGAATAGTAAGATTAGCCTCTCAGTAAAATTAGAGTTTTAATTCCTTTGTGTGGGGAGACAACACGTGGCATCTGCGGCGGCCGCCATTTTGTCTCTCTGCTTTGTGTATTGCAACCACGAGGCTTCGCCATGTGGTCGTTCGCGTCACACTTCGAGGCCTCCGAAGTCCGCCATCTTTAGCGTCCACGTGACATCAACCGCTAGCAAGCTACTGACGATCGCCTACAAAGACGCCCGACCGATTGATGATTGTTACTTTGGGAACAATAAACTTAGCTTGTCTGTTGCACCACATTATGATTTTCTGCTGTTTTGCGAGTGCTTTTTTGACTAGTTTTAACCACGCTGCGCGCCGCGATTGCTTTTTATTAATTTAAAAGCTTCAGTTTGTGATCGCTTTCAAAACACCGAGAGCCGCGATTGGTTTCATTAAGTTAAAGGTTTATTTTTTCTTTTTTTCTCGTTTGCAAAACGGCTAAAGCCATTCAATCCAACCGCGCAACGATCGTGATTGTGATGAATTGAAACGTTCCCGTTGTCGCTCGTTTGCTTCAACACAACCGCAACAATTGTACGATTGAAGCGTTGTGCCTTTTTTATTTTGAACCAATTTTGAGACTTACAACGTGAGAGTATGACAATCTTTAGCAACGAAGGCCCTGCATCACCCAAGCGATATAATGCTTCTTGCTTGTGGATGATTGTGGCTTTTCG
>NW_026905175.1:0-1458 GCF_024500275.1 Phycodurus eques | reverse complement strand
GTAAATTCTCTTGCTTTTTAGAGTAAAACTCTCCCCTTTATACTAGTTTACAGGCAGTGGTTTGAATCCCAAAGCTTTGGTTGGAGTTTTACACACATTTGCAGTTTTTATTGCTTAAAAATGCTTCCCAGCTCCTCTGCTTACACTGTGACTCATACTTCACAAAAGGATGCTTTCCCAATTAATTATCTTGCTTTTAGAGAAAACTCTCCTTTATACTAGTTACAGGCAGTGGTTTGAATCCCAAAGCTTGGTTTGAGTTTTAACAACACTTTGCAGTTTTTATTGCTAATAATGCTTCCCAGTCCCTCTGTCCACTTTTTTTATTGTACTCATAACTTCACTGAGATGCTTTCCTGGTTAAATTCTCTTGCTTCTTAGAGTAAAACTCTCCCCTTCATACTAGTTACAGACAGTGGTTGAATCCTAAGCTTTGGTTGGAGTTTTTACACACATTTGCTGATTTTTATTGCTTAAAATGCTCCCAGCTCCCTCTGCTGTACACTTTTTTTATTGTACTTCTACTTTACAAAGGATGCTTTCCCAGTAAATTCTCGTTGCTTTTTGGAGAAAACTCTCCCCTTTATACTCGTTACAGGCAGTGGTTTGAATCCCAAAGCTTGGTTGGAGTTTGTTACATACATTTGCAGTTTTTGTTGATTAAAAAGGCTTCCGAGCTCCCTCTCCTGTACACTTTTTTTATTGTAACTCAAAACTTCACAAAGGATGCTTTCCCAGTAAATTCTCTTGCTTTTTAGAGTAAAACCCCTCCCCTTTATCCTTGTTACAGGTTGTTGTTTGTGAGTTTTATACACATTTGCATTTTATATCGCTTAAAAATGCTTCCCAGCACCTGCTGTACACTTTTTTATTTTGACTCATAACTTCACAAAGGATGCTTTCCCATAAATTCTCGTGCTTTTTCGAGTAGACTCGCTCCCCTTTATACTAGTTACAGGCAGTGGTTTGAATCCCAAAGCTATGGTTGGAGTTTTACACACACATTTGCTGTTTTTGTTGCTTAAAAATGCTTCCCAGCGCCGACTGTACACATTTTTTATTTTGACTCAAACTCACAAAGGATGATTTCCTAAAAGTGATATTCTCTGCAATTTTGAGAGTAAACGCGCTCCTTCTCTTTCATAGCGTAGTTAGGCAGCAGTGGTTTGAATCGGCCAAGAAAGGGGCTGTGGTTGGAGTTTTAACACACATTTGACAGTTTTTATTGCTTAAAAATGCTTCCATCCCGTGAGCTCGCCGCTCACTGCTGGACACTTTTTTTTGGATTGTAACTCATAGACTTCATTCAAGGACTGGTCTTTCCCACAGATATTATCAGTGGCTTTGTCGAATTGAATAGACTCTTCCTCATCATTATGCTGAGTTAGCAGGCAGTGGTTGACTCTGGCGCCAAAGCTTTGGTTGGATTTTTGACACGTTTGCTTGTTTTTTATTGCT
>NW_026905174.1:0-1462 GCF_024500275.1 Phycodurus eques | reverse complement strand
CTCACGCAAAGCATCTGCACAGTCTCAGCAAAGCCCAGCATCATCCCAAAATGTACAAAGTAGCCTTAATGCCCGAGGTCCATGCGGGAAATCAGAGCTCCCTTCCGGGGACTCAGATGAGACGAGCTCCATGCTGGAAGTCAGAGCGCCCATGCCTAATGCCCGAGGTCCATGCGGGAAATAAGAGCTCCCTTCTGGACTCAGATGAGACGAGCTCCATGCTGGAAGTCAGAGCTTAATGCCAGAGGTCCATGCGGGAAATCAAGAGCTCCCTTCTGGGACTCAGATGAGACGAGCTCCATGCTGGAAGTCAAAGCCCCATGCTTAATGCCCGAGGGTCCATGCGGGAAATCAGAGCTCCCTTCTGGACTCAGATGAGACGAGCTCCATGCTGGAAGTCAAAGCCCCATGCTTGAATGCCCGAGGTCCATGCGGGAAATCAGAGCTCCCTTCTGGGACTCAGATGAGACGAGCTCCATGCTGGAAGTCAGAAGCCCCATGCTTAATGCCCGAGGTCCATGCGGGGGAAATCAGAGCTCCCTTCCGGGACTCAGATGAGACGAGCTCCATGCTGGAAGTGCAGAGCCCCATTGCCTAATGCCCGAGGTCCATGCGGGAAATCAGAGCTCCCTTCTGGGAACTCAGATGAGACGAGCTCCATGCTGGAAGTCAGAGCTTCATGCCAGAGGTCATGCGGGAAATCAGAGCTCCCTTCTGGACTCAGATGAGACGAGCTCCATGCTGGAAGTCAAGCCCAGCTAATGCCAGAGGTCCATGCGGGAAATCAGAGCTCCTTCTGGGACTCAGATGAGACGAGCTCCATGCTGGAAGTCAGAGCGTAATGCCAGAGGTCCATGCGGGAAATCAGAGCTCCCTTCTGGGACTCAGATGAGACGAGCTCCATGCAAGCCAAAGATCCCAAAATGCAGCGGCACTAAGTCCCAGCCTGGACCCAAAACGGACCATCATGTATTCCAAAATGCAGCGGCACTCAGTCCCAAAACGGACCCGCATGGATCCCAAAATGCAGCGGCACTCAGTCCCAGCAAAGTACCAGCACGCATCCCAAAATGTCACAAAGTCGCCTATCCGGAGCTCACGCAAAGCATCTTGCACAGTCCTCAGCAAAGCCCAGCATTCATCCCAAAATTAACAAAGTAGCCTTAATGCCCGAGGTCCATGCGGGAAATCAGAGCTCCCTTCCGGGACTCAGATGAGACGAGCTCCATGCTGGAAGTCAGAGCCCCATGCTTAATGCCCGAGGTCCATGGCGGGAAATAAGAGCTCCCTTCTGGGACTCAGATGAGACGAGCTCCATGCTGGAAAGTCAGAGCTTAATGCCAGAGGTCCATGCGGGAAATAAGAGCTCCCTTCTGGGACTCAGATGAGACGAGCTCCATGCTGGAAGTCAGAGCCCCATGCTTAATGCCCGAGGTCCATGCGGGAAATCAGAGCTCCCTTC
>NW_026905173.1:0-1472 GCF_024500275.1 Phycodurus eques | reverse complement strand
CCTCGCCTTAACCACGTACGTAACAGAATGAACCGACCAGAACAGGACCCAGCGGGAAGAAGATGGCGTCACCCTGGACACCACCAAACTGCCTCCCACCGTCCTCAGCCTGCCATCCATACCTACCCTCCTCCAGTAAGCCCTATCGTTCAGTCTTTTCTGTCCTTTTCATCGGGTCCCCCACTTGTCCTAGTTATTCACCATGCCCAACTATTTTACATCCACATGTTTCTTTAGATTCTGATTTTTCTGATTGTGAAGATGGCCCCGATTTAGTTAACCTTCTGTCTGATTCTGACTCTGACACAGACTTAGATTTTTCTGTTCCTTCCCTACTTTATCCCGTCCTTGTCAGTTTTTGTCACGTCTCCCCGTTTCCAACCCCAGTGAGTCCAAAACCTTTCCCTCGGGACCTTTTCTTGGGCACCCGTTGGCCATCTACCCGGGACCGCCGCGTGGTGGCCAACGGAGGCGCCCAAGTAAAGGTCAAATTTTGCCCCCTCGTTTTTTCCCTGTTCACAAGTCACTTAATTTTTCACCTGTTCCCACACGTTGTTCCACGGCTCCAATTAAGTCACGTCCAGTCAAACCTGCCACCATGTTCAGTACCAGCCATTTTTCCTAGTTCACCTTCCCGAGACCTTGTGCACTCTTCCACTCCCGTACCCCCTACTCCCAAACCTCAATGGCGGCAGGCTGAGGAAGCGACTGCAGGCCCCGTTCCTGCTCCTCTCCAGCTGCGGCAGGCCCCCGTTCCTGCTCCTCGGCAGCTGCGGCAGGCTCCCGTTCCTGCTCCTCGGCAGCTGCGGCAGGCTCCCGTTCCTGCTCCTCGGCAGCTGCGGCAGGCTCCCGTTCCTGCTCCTCGGCAGCTGCGGCAGGCTCCCGTTCCTGCTCCTCGGCAGCTGCTGCAGGCTCCCGTTCCTGCTCCTCGGCAGCTGCGGCAGGCTCCCGTTCCTGCTCCTCGGCAGCTGCGGCAGGCTCCCGTTCCTGCTCCTCGGCAAGCTGCGCCAGGTTCCCGCTCCTGCTCCTCGGCAGCTGCGCCAGGTTCCCGCTCCTGCTCCTCGGCAGCTGCGCCAGGTTCCCGCTCCGGCGGTGCTCGTCCAGCGGCCGCCACCCGTCCTTGCTCCGGCGGCGCTCGTCCAGCGGCCGCCACCCGTCCTTGCTCCGGCGGCGCTCGTCCAGCGGCCGCCACCCGTCCTTGCTCCGGCGGCGCTCGCCCAGCGGCCGTCACCCAACCCTATTGCCTGGCCCCTGCATTACCATTGGCTTCGGCACCGTGGCCGTCCGCCTGAATGGCCCTGTAAAGACCCTGGTGCTTGGCGTCCTGGACGACCTCCTGAACCGCTCAGCCAAGCACCTCACCCTGGGTGGCCTGGATGGCCACCAGACTGACCTGAGGGGTGGACTCTGTCAACTATGACCTCTCACAGGTCATAGTTTGTTTCCAGTTTTAGATATTCGAGTGTTTCTTT
>NW_026905172.1:0-1482 GCF_024500275.1 Phycodurus eques | reverse complement strand
GCCTAATGCCCGAGTCCATGCGGGAAATCAGAGCTCCTTCTGGGACTCAGATGAGACGAGCTCCATGCTGGAAGTCAGAGCGTAATGCCAGAGGTCCATGCGGGAAATCAGAGCTTCCCTTCTGGGCCTCAGATGAGACGAGCTCCATGCTGGAAGTCAGCGCTCCATGCTTAATGCCCGAGGTCCATGCGGGAAATAAGAGCTCCCTTCTGGGACTCAGATGAGACGAGCTCCATGCTGGAAGTCAGAGCTTAATGCCAGAGGTCCATGCGGGAAATAAGAGCTCCCTTCTGGGACTCAGATGAGACGAGCTCCATGCTGGAAGTCAGAGCCCCATGCTTAATGCCCGAGGTCCATGCGGGAAATCAGAGCTCCCTTCCGGGACTCAGATGAGACGAGCTCCATGCTGGAAGTGAGAGCCCCATGCCTAATGCCCGAGGTCCATGCGGGAAATCAGAGCTCCCTTCTGGGACTCAGATGAGACGAGCTCCATGCAAGCCAAAGATCCCAAAATGCAGCGGCACTAAGTCCCAGCCTGGACCCCAAAACGGACCATCATGTATTCCAAAATGCAGCGGCACTCAGTCCCAGCAAAGTACCAGCACGCATCCCAAAATGTCACAAAGTCGCCTATCCGGAGCTCACGCAAAGCATCTTGCACAGTCTCAGCAAAGCCCAGCATTCATCCCAAAATGTAACAAAGTAGCCTTAATGCCCGAGGTCCATGCGGGAAATCAGAGCTCCCTTCCGGGTCTCAGATGAGACGAGCTCCATGCTGGAAGTCAGCGCTCCATGCTTAATGCCCGAGGTCCATGCGGGAAATAAGAGCTCCCTTCCGGGTCTCAGATGAGACGAGCTCCATGCTGGAAGTCAGAGCTTAATGCCAGAGGTCCATGCGGGAAATAAGAGCTCCCTTCTGGGACTCAGATGAGACGAGCTCCATGCTGGAAGTCAGAGCTTAATGCCCGAGGTCCATGCGGGAAGTCAGAGCTCCCTTCTGGGACTCAGATGAGACGAGCTCCATGCTGGAAGTCAAAGCCCCATGCTTAATGCCCGAGGTCCATGCGGGAAAATCAGAGCTCCCTTCCGGGACTCAGATGAGACGAGCTCCATGCTGGAAGTCAGAGCTCCATGCTTAATGCCCGAGGTCCATGCGGGAAGTCAGAGCTCCCTTCTGGGACTCAGATGAGACGAGCTCCATGCTGGAAGTCAGAGCTTAATGCCAGAGGTCCATGCGGGAAATCAGAGCTCCCTTCCAGGACTCAGATGAGACGAGCTCCATGCTGGAAGTCAGAGCGTAATGCCAGAGGTCCATGCGGGAAATCAGAGCTCCCTTCTGGGACTCAGATGAGACGAGCTCCATGCAAGCCAAAGATCCCAAAATGCAGCGGCACTAAGTCCCAGCCTGGACCCCAAAACGGACCATCATGTATTCCAAAATGCAGCGGCACTCAGTCCCAAAACGGACCCGCATGATCCCAA
>NW_026905171.1:0-1484 GCF_024500275.1 Phycodurus eques | reverse complement strand
TAATGTGAAGGGCATGATAGGCATTAAACTGTCGATCAAGTGAATCATCTCAACATTTTACTGTATTGATAAGAATATCAATCAACATTTAATACAGATTACCATTTCAACCGCTTTTATGCTCACATCTTGTGTGGTGATGAAATGCGACACTCATGTCACTCTCCATTTTTTTATTTTATGAAAGGGAGGCAGGGTACACCCTGAACTGGTCGCCAGCCAATTGCAGTGCTTGCAATACATAAGGACAAAAGTAATTAACAATTTTGTGTACCAAATCACTTGGATAACAAATGCATGGTCTGCTCGGTGTAATATTTTGCCATTTTCCCACTGTGCCCACCTGGAGTCGTGCTGCTGGAAAGTCGTGCTCCACTGAAAAGATCTGTCAATCTTTGCACATTTTGGTTCACGTCCATTGTGGGGACAGGGGGGCGGAGACGATCCTTTTAGGGATTGTCTCGAATAATAATTTTTGACTACACCATAACTCCCTGGTGGTCGAGTGGTTAGGACTCGGTGCTCTCACCGCCGTGGCCTGGGTTCGGTTCCCGGTCAGGGAATGTTAGTCCCTAAACCTGTTTGGTCGTGTGTTGCTCAGATACTGCACCCCGATGGGGGGCACAAGCCAGTGCAAACTGTCAGCTGGTCCCAAGCCTGGATAAATGCAGATGGTTGTGTCACAAAGGGTGTCTGTCTTAAAACTTGAGAGTGAGAGATGTCAGTGTTCATTCAAAGAATTCCATCCTGGATCGGTCGTGGTCAGGGTTAGCAGCGTCTGAAATTCAGCTACTGTGGGTCGAAGATGGGTTTAACTTTTATTACCATGGGAAGAGGAATGGAGGAGGGGTTATTTTAAAGTAAGAGTTAGCTGAGAATTTCTTGGAGGTGAACCAAGTTGCCATAGCTTAGTGGTGTGCATGTGCACCTCATGTGTGGAAGGTCTGTGGTTCAAAACTTAGTATGAGCAAGACCTGTTTATTATTGTATTTTTTTTTAAAAATTATCTGCCTTGAAAAACAGCTTCGACAAAATACTTCTCCCCATCGGGAATCAAATCTTGAGCTCCTGCTCGGACACCGTGAATAGTTCTGCCAGTGAAGTGGGAATCAGGATCGAGAGGCTGCGTGTGAAGATTCTCAACTTGTGTGTGTATCTTGAAAACTGTGTTCCAATGTCTCAAAAATAAATGCGCTGATCTCCAAACGCACCATCAACAATACACAAGCAGAATTTAATATTTACATATGATAAGTTATGATAAATGCACACGTCAAAAAACAAACAAACATGTAAATTGCAGATATGTTTGTGGATTTGAAAAACACGTATGTAAGTCACAGATATATTTGTGTCAAAGAATTTGACACTAATCTCGCCCCATAGTTTTTCATGGCAGATAAAAAGAAAAAAAGAATAACTAACATGCCTTGTTGAGACATATAACCACAGACAAGATAAGCTGTTCTCACCCGGTTTCGAAC
>NW_026905170.1:0-1485 GCF_024500275.1 Phycodurus eques | reverse complement strand
ATCTTTGTATAATTGTTTAAAAAAAAAAAATGTACCGGCATTACCAGATAACTATTAACCCTTTATTGCTCAGTGACTGTTTTTTTTTTGTCAATGTCTTTATGTCTCAAAGTGTTCTCTGTCAATTGACTGTCTGTTGTCGTACTAGACCGGCTCCAACTACCGGAGAAAAATTCCTTGTGTGTTTTTTGGACATACTTGGCAAATAAAGATGATGATTCTGATTCTGATTCAAGACCCCGACCGGAGCATCCGCCAACATCCCCGGACTCACGGCTGTGGTGTCCTTGAGCAAGACAGTGATACCCCAAACTGCTTCCCGGGCGTTTTCAGCTGCCCCTGCTCCAGTGTGTTCCACTAAAAGTTTGTGTGTTCACTGTGATGGGTAAAATGCAGATAAAAAATTTTGGCATGTTCATGACAATAAAGGTGATTCGTTCTTCTTCTTTTGCTGTAATTCCTCACTATTTGTAAACTATTTTCTCTGAATGGTTTTCAGTGGTGTGCTCTCTCTTGACATTATTTGCCTTGCACATTTTAATATAATTAATTAAACGAAGACTCACAAAATATATATATGTTTCAAATAATTTTATTAGGAAGTCATGTCCAAAACTCTCGCGCCTTACATAATAACACTGAGATGTCCCAGGTGACCTGAACATCACTTTTGAAAACGAGCGGGTCTAAGTTTCGTTATCTTAATCAAATTAGAATCTTATAAATTGCATTTTCGCCTCAAGGACTGAAAGAAAATTTAATTCGGAAGATAAGACTCCTGTAAGGTTTCAATCGCTGAGTGACTAGTCAGAAGATTTTAAGGATGCTAAAGTTTGGATATTGATTGTCACTTCACATCAACAGGTAAAGCTAATTGTGAAACATGGGGCCGACTCGTGACCATACATTTCCTTAAGATTATTATACTTAAGTATTATAACCAAACTACATTTGTTTACTTTTTTGTATGTTTTCAGTAATAATGGTTAAAAATAGTTAAATATTTCACGAGTGGTTGGTTTTGCTTTCACTCTGTCGTTTTTTTTTTTTGCATTAATTCTTGTGCAGAGCATGCTTACTGTTTTTAGATATAAGTTGAAATGTTTCATGGCAAAAATTCATGTCTTTTGACGTTTCTGGCATGTCTTTAATCGATTATTAACACTTATCACATGACAAATTTGAACGTTGTGAAACCAAATTAGTGGTAGGGGTGTAATTCGCCTCCTCGGCAACGATGGCGCTAGAGTCCTACTGTCAGCTGAGCAAAGAAAGAAACAGGAAGTAGTTGAGCGAGGCAGTGCCATTGATGTTTTTTTCGTCAAAATTTTGAGCAAACAGGTATTTCAGCTTGTGGCCACAACATTATACCAGCAACCGATTGTTATTACAAATAACTCATTATTTCTTTTGTTGTTTAAGACTTAATACACGGCTAAAGACAAGCGTTAATCTCCGCATTCTATTGGATCGACGTGGACCACG
>NW_026905169.1:0-1488 GCF_024500275.1 Phycodurus eques | reverse complement strand
CTGCAAATGTGCGATAAAACTCCATACCAAAGCTTGGGATTCAAACCACTGCCTGTAGTATCGTATAAAGGGGCGAGTTTTACTCTCAAAAGCAGAGACTTTACTGGAAAGCCTCCTTGTGAAGTTATGAGCACGATAAAAACGCACAGCACAGGGAGCGTGTGAAAGCATTTTTTAGCAATGAAAAAATGTGCAATGTGTGTAAACTCACCATAAAGCTTAGTGGCATCAAACCACTGCCTCGTAACTATATAACGGGGAGAGTTATACATCGAAAACAGAGACTATAACTGGAAAGCATCCTTTGGAAGTTTATGCGTTACATTAAAAAAAATTGTACAGCAGGCGTGGGAAGTATTTTTTCAGCACATTAAAAACTGCAAATGTGTGTTAAAACTCCAACAAAGCTTTGGGATTCAAACCACTGCCTGTAACCAGTTATAAAGGTGAGAGTTATGTCTCTAAAAGCAAGATATTTACTGGGAAAGCATTATTTGTGAAAGTTATGAGTCAAAAAAAAAGTGTACGTATGCAGCCGCTGGGAAAGCTTTTTTTTTTAAGCGATAAAAGATGGAAAATGTATGTCAAACTCCAACCAAAGCTTTGGGATTCAAACCATGCTATTCTTATACTAGTATAAAAAGGGAGAGTTTTACGCTCAAAAGCAAGAGAATTAACTGGGAAAGCTATCCTTTGTGAAGTTATGAGTCAAAACAGTGCTACAGCAGAGGATGCGTGGCACGCATTTTTAATGCATAAAAACTGCAAATGTGTGTAAAACTCAACCAAAGCTATGTGATTCAAACCACTGCCTGTAACTAGTAAAAAGGGAGAGTCTCCTCGAGAAAAGCAAGAGACTTAGGTGGAAAGCATCCTTTGTGAAGTTGTGAGTCGAAAATAAAAAAAGTGGTACAGCATAGGCGCTGCAGCATTTCTTCAGCATATAACACACTGCAAATGTTGTGTAAACTCCACCAAAGCTTTAGGATTCAAACACACTGCCTGTAACTCGTATAAAGGGAGAGTTTTACGTCTCAAAAGCAAGAGAATTTACGGGAAAGCATCCTTTGTGAGTTATGACGTCTCAAAATGAAAAAAGTGCTACAGCAGGCGCTGGGAAGCAATTTTTCAGGATAGAGCGGAAAGTCGTGTAAAACTCAACCAAAGCTTTGGGATTCTAACCATTGCCTGTAACTAGTATAAAGGGGTGAGTTCCACTCTAAAACCAATAGACTTTACTGGGAAAGCATCCTTTTTGAAGTTATGAGTTACAATAAAAAAAGTGTACAGCAGAGGGAGCTGGGAAGTATTTTAAGCAATAAAACTGCAATGTGTGTAAAACACCAACCAAAGCTTTGGGATTCAAACATTGCCGTCACTCGTATAAAGGGAGAGTTTTACTCGAAAAAGCAAGAGAATTTACTGAAGCATCCTTAGTAAGTTATGAGTTACAATAAAAAAGTGTACAGCAGGGGGAGCTGGGAAGCA
>NW_026905168.1:0-1499 GCF_024500275.1 Phycodurus eques | reverse complement strand
CTCCAACCAAAGCTTTGGGATTCAAACCACTGCCTGTAACTAGTATAAAGGGGAGAGTTCTCCTCTAAAAAGCAAGAAAATTTACTGGGAAAGCATCCTTTGTGAAGTTATGAGTTACAATAAAAAACGTTTCCAGCAGAGGGAGGTGGGTCGCATTTTTAAGCATTAAAAACTGCAAATGTGTGTAAAACTCCAACCAAAGCTTTGGGATTCAAACCACTGCCTGTAACTAGTTTAAAGGGAGAGTTCTTACTCTAAAAAGCCAGACAATTTACTTGGAAAGCATCCTTTGTGAAGTTATGAGTCAAATAAAAAATGTGTACAGCACGTGCTGGGATGAATTTTTAAGCAATAAAACTGCAAATGTGTGTAAAACTCCAACCAAAGCTTTGGGATTCAAACCACTGCCTCTAACTTGTATAAAGGGGAGAGTTCATGACTAAAAAGCAAGAGACTTTACTGGGAAAGCATCCTTTGTGAAGCTATGAGTACAATAAAAAAAGTGTACAGCAGGCGCTGGGAAGCATTTTTAAGCAATAAAAACTTGCAAATGTGTGTAAAACTCCAACCAAAGCTCTGGGATTCAAACCACTGCCTGTAAACTAGTATAAAGGGGAGAGTTTTCCTCTAAAATGCAAGAGAATTTACTTCGGAAGCATCCTTTGTGAAGTTATTAGTCAAAATAAAAAAGTAGGACAGCAGGTGCTGGGAAGCATTTTTAAGCAATAAAAGCTGCAAATGTGTGTAAAAGTCCAACCAAAGCTTTGGGATTTAAACCACTGCCTGCAACTAGTATAAAGGGGAGAGTTTTACTCTAAAATGCAAGATAATTTTCTTGGAAAGTATCCGTTGTGAAGTTATGAGTCAAACTAAAAAGAGTGTAGAGCAGGCGCTGGGAAGCATTTTAAAGCAATAAAAGCTGCAAATGTGTGTAAAACTTCAACCAAAGCTTTGGGATTCAAACCACTGCCTGTAACTTGTATTAAGGGGAGAGTTCTTCTCAAAAAAGCAAGAGACTTTACTGGGAAAGCATCCTTTGTGAAGTTATGAGTCAAACTAAAAAGAGTGTACAGCAGGCGCTGGGAAGCATTTTAAAGCAATAAAAGCTGCAAATGTGTGGAAAACTCCAACCAAAGCTTTGGGATTCAAACCACTGCCTCTAAGTAGTACAAAGGGGAGAGTTCTCCACTAAAAAGCAAGAGACTTTACTGGGAAAGCATCCTCTGTGAAGTTATGAGTGAAAATAAAAAAAGTGTTCAGAAGAGCGAGCTGGGAAGCATTTTTAAGCAACAAAAACTGCAAATGTGTGTAAAACTCCAACCAAAGCTTTGGGATTCAAACCACTGCCTGTAACTAGTATAGAGGGGAGAGTTCTACTCTAAAAAGCAAGAGATTTTACTGGGAAAGCATCCTTTGTGAAGTTATGAGTCAAAATAAAAAAAGTGGACAGCAGGCGCTGGGAAGCATTTTAAAGCAATAAAAGCTGCAAACGTGTGTAA
>NW_026905167.1:0-1499 GCF_024500275.1 Phycodurus eques | reverse complement strand
TGATTTCCAAGTAAATTCTCTTTCATTTTAGAGTAAACTCTTCCCTTTGTACAAGTGTGTCGAACGTCAGCCCACTCGCTCAAACTTAAGTGTTCAAAGGTTCTGCCGAAATCACATAGGGCGTCATGTTACAATTTACTCAATAAAGGGCGAAGACTGGGGTAAAACGGAATGTTTTGACGGTCGCCTTTCAGCCGCACGACCTCCAAGAGGCTTGGAAGAGACCTCAACTGAAAGATGTATTCACAACGAACGATTGTGTCGAACGTCAGCCCACTAGCTCAAACTTAAGTGTTCAAACGTTCTGCAGAAATCACATAGGTCGTCATGTTACAATTTCGTCAATAACGGCCTACTACTGGAGCGAAACAGAATGCTTTGACAGTCGCCGCTCGGCCCCACGACCATCCAGAGACTTGGGGGAGACCTCCCCTGAAAGGTGGATTCACAACGATCGATTGTGTCGAAAGTCAGCCCACTAGCTCAAACTTAAGTGTTCAAACGTTCTGCAGAAATTCACATAGTTCGTCATGTTACAATATAGTCAATAACGGCCTACGACTGGAGCGAAAACTGAATGCTTTGAAGGTCGCCGCTTGGCACCACAAACCGTTCAGAGATTTGAGGCAGACCTCCCCTGACAGATGGATTCACAATGATCTAGTGTTGTTAAACGTCAGCCCACTAGCTCAAACCTCAGGGTTCAAAAGTTCTGCCGAAATCACATCGGTCGTCATGGTACAATTAGTCAAAAAAGGCCTCCTCCTGTTGCAAAACTGAATGCTTTGACGGTCGCCGCTCGGCCACACAACCTTCCAGAGACTTGGGGGAGACCTCCCCTGAAAGATGGATTCACAACGATCGAGTGTGTCAAACATCAGCGCACTAACTTAAGCTCGGCCCCACGACAATCCAGAGACTTGGCGGAGACCTCCCCTGAAAGGTGGATTCACAACGATCGATTGTGTCGAAAGTCAGCCCACTAGCTCAAACTTAAGGGTTAAAAAGTTCTGCCAAAATCACAGAGGTCGTCATGTGACAATTTCGTCAATAAAGGCCTACGACTGGAGCGAAACGGAATGCTTTGACAGTCGCCGCTCGGCCCCACGAACATCCAGAGACTTGGGGGAGACCTCCCCTGAAAGGTGGATTCACAACGATCGAGTGTGTCGAACGTCAGCCCACTAGCTCAAACTTAAGTGTTCAAACGTTCTGCAGAAATCACATAGGTCGTCATGTTACAATATAGTCAATAACGGCCTACTACTGGAGCGAAACTGAATGCTTTGACACTCGCTGCTCGGCCCCACGACCATCCAGAGACTTGGGGGAGACCTCCCGTGAAAGGAGGATTCACAACGATCGAGTGTGTCGAACGTCAGCCCACTAGCTCAAACATAAGGGTTTCAAAAGTTCTGCACGAAATCACATAGGTCGTCATGTTACAATTTCGTCAATAAAGGCCTACGACTGGAGCAAACGGAATGCTTTGACAGTCG
>NW_026905166.1:0-1505 GCF_024500275.1 Phycodurus eques | reverse complement strand
TTTTGGGTGCTTTATTTCAAACTAGTGGGCTAAGATTTGAAACAAACGATCGGTTGGAATTCAGCTTTCAGGGGAGGCGTACCCCGAGTCTCTGGATGGTTGTGGGGCCGAGCGGTTGCCCGTCCAAACATTCAGTTTCGCTCCAGTGGTAGGCCTTTATTGCCTAAATTGTAACATGAGGACCTCTGTGAATTTGGCGCGACTTTTATGGGTGCTTAATTTCGAAATAGTGGGCTAAGATTTGATACAAACGATTGGTAGTAATCCAGGCTTTCAGGGGAGATCTCCCCCGAGTCTCTGGACGGTTGTGGGGCTCGATCGGCGGCACCCGTCCAAACATTCAGTTTCGCTCCAGGAGTGGCATTTATTGCCTGAATTGTTAACATGACGACCTTTTTGGATTTTGGAAGGAACTTTTGAGCGCTTATAGGTTTGAGCCCAGTAAGCTGACGTTCGACACACTCGATCAGTGTGAAGCCACCTTTCAGGGAAGCCACCACCGAGTCTCTGGACGGTTGTGGGCCCGAGTGGTGCCCGTCCAAACATTCAGTTTCGCTCCAGGAGTAGGCCTTTATTGCCTAAATTGTAACATGAGGACCTCTGTGAATTTGGCAGGACTTTTAGGGTGCTTAATTTCAAACCTAGTGGGCTAAGATTTGACAACAACGATCGGTGGAATCCAGCTTTCAGGGGAGGCCTACCCCGAGTCTCTGGACGGTTGTGGGGCGAGCGGCGCCCGTCCAAACATTCAGTTTCGCTCCAGGAGTAGGCCTTTATTGCCTAAATTGTAACATGACGACCTCTGTGAATTTTGGCAGGACTTTTGAGCGCTTAATTTCAAGACTAGTGAGCTAAGATTTGAACAAACTGATCGGTTGGAATCAGCTTTCAGGGGAGGCCTACCCCGAGTCTCTGGACGGTTTGTGGGGCCGAGCGGTGCCCGTCCAAACATCAGTTTCGCTCCAGGAGTAGGCCTTTATTGCCTAAATTGTAACATGAGGACCTCTGTGAATTTGGCAGGACTTTTAGGGTGCTTAATTTCAGACTAGTGGGCTGAGATTTGAAACAAACGATCGGTTGGAATCCAGCTTTCAGGGGAGGCATACCCCCGAGTCTCTGGACGGTTGTAGGGGCCGAGCGGCGCCCGTCCAACATTCAGTTTTCGCTCCAGTAGTAGGCCTTTATTGCCTAAATTGTAACATGAGGACCTCTGTGAATTTGGCGCGACTTTTCGGGTGCTTAATTTCGAACTAGTGGGCTAAGATTTGAAACAAACGATCGGTTGGAATTCAGCTTTCAGGGGAGGCCTACCCCGAGTCTCTGGACGGATGTGGGGCCGAGCGGCGATCGTCTAAGCACTCCGTATCGCTCAAGTAGTAGGCCTTTATTGACTAAATTGTAACATGACGACCTTTGAGATTTTGGCAGGACTTTTGAGCGCTTAAGTTTGTGCCAGGAAGCTGACGTTCGACACACTCGATCGGGTCGAATCCACCTTTCAGGGG
>NW_026905165.1:0-1512 GCF_024500275.1 Phycodurus eques | reverse complement strand
AGTTTTACACATATTTGCTCTTTTTATTGCTTAAAAAATGCTTCCCAGCTCCTGCTGTACACTTTTTTTTTATTTTGACTCATAACTTCACAAAGGATGCTTTCCAAGTAAATTCTCTTGCATTTTAGAGTAAAACTCTCACTTTATACTAGTTACAGGCAGTGGTTGAATCCCAAAGCTTTGGTTATAGTTTTACACACATTTGCAGTTTTTATTGCTTAAAAATGCTTCCCAGCGCCTGCTGTACACTTTTTTTATTTTCACTTATAAATTCACAAAGGATGCTTTCCCAGTAAAGTCTCTTGCTTTTTAGAGAAGAACTCTCCCCTTGATACTAGTTACAGGCAATGGTTTAAATCCCAAAGCTTTGGTTGGAGTTTTACACATATTTGCTCTTTTTATTGCTTAAAAATGCTTCCCAGCTCCTGCTGTACACTTTTTTTTATTTTGACTCATAACTTCACAAAGGATGCTTTCCAAGTAAATTCTCTTGCATTTTAGAGTAAAACACTCCCCTTTATACTAGTTACAGGCAGTGGTTTGATTCCCAAAGCTTTGGTTGGAGTTTTACAAACATTTACAGTTATTATTGCTTAAAAATGCTTCCCAGCGCCCCTGCTGTACACTTTTTTTATTTTGACTCATAACTTCACAAAGGATGCTTTCCCAGTAAAGTCTCTTGCTTTTTTGAGTAGAACTCTCCCGTTTATACTAGTTACAGGCAGTGGTTTGAATCCCAAAGCTTTGGTTGGAGTTCTACACACATTTGCAGTTTGTATCGCTGAAAAATGCTTCCCAGTGCCTGCTGTACGCTATTTGACTCATAACTTCACAAGGATGCTTTCCCTGTAAAGTCTCTTGTTTTTTAGAGTATAACTCTACCCGTATACTAGTTACGGCAGTGGTTTGAATCCCAAAGCTTTTGGTTGGAGTTTTACATCACACATGCTGCATTCTATTACTGAAAAAAGCTCCCCACCTCCCTCATACTGCTGTACTAGCTTCTTTTCGTGTATGTAACTCATACACGTCACAAAGGATGCTTTCCAGATCACAATTCTCTCGTTGCTTCTTTAGAGTAACACTCTCCCCTTTATACTAGTTACAGAGCTTCTAGTGCGTTACGCAATCCAAAGCTCTTCGCTTGGAGCGTCTTACACACATTTGCTGTTTTCTATTGCTGACATGCTCTCCTCACAGCGCCTTGCTGTACACTCTTTTACTTATATGCTAGACTGTATAACATTACCAGCAAACGGAGGCTTTAACAAATGGTAAATTCTCTTGCATTGTAGCGCTAAAACTCTCTCCCTTTATACTATGTTACAGGCACAGTGGTTTGAATCCCAAAGCTTGGTTAGAGCTTTTACACACATTTGCAGCTTTTATTGCTTAAATATGCTGCCCAGCGCCTCTGCGAGTCAACACACTTTAACTCTTTATTGCTCTGTGACTCATAATTCACAACAAGGCTATGCTTTCCCAGAGTTCTCTGCCTGCATTTTAGAGTAA
>NW_026905164.1:0-1514 GCF_024500275.1 Phycodurus eques | reverse complement strand
CCAGCATGGAGCTCGTCTCATCTGAGTCCCAGAAGGGAGCTCTGATTTCCCGCATGGACCTCGGGCATTAAGCATGGGGCTTTGACTTCCAGCATGGAGCTCGTCTCATCTGAGTCCCAGAAGGGAGCTCTTATTTCCCGCATGGACCTCGGGCATTAAGCATGGGGCTTTGACTTCCAGCATGGAGCTCGTCTCATCTGAGTCCCAGAAGGGAGCTCTGATTTCCCGCATGGACCTCGGGCTTAAGCATGGGGCTTTGACTTCCAGCATGGAGCTCGTCTCATCTGAGTCCCAGAAGGGAGCTCTGATTTCCCGCATGGACCTCTGGCATTAAGCGCTGACTTCCAGCATGGAGCTCGTCTCATCTGAGACCCGGAAGGGAGCTCTGATTTCCCGCATGGACCTCGGGCATTAGGCATGGGGCTCTCACTTCCAGCATGGAGCTCGTCTCATCTGAGTCCCGGAAGGGAGCTCTGATTTCCCGCATGGACCTCGGGCATTAAGGCTACTTTGTTACATTTTGGGATGAATGCTGGGCTTTGCTGAGACTGTGCAAGATGCTTTGCGTGAGCTCCGGATAGGCGACTTTGTGACATTTTGGGATGCGTGCTGGTACTTTGCTGGGACTGAGTGCCGCTGCATTTTGGGATCCATGCGGGTCCGTTTTGGGACTGAGTGCCGCTGCATTTTGGGATCTTTGGCTTGCATGGAGCTCGTCTCATCTGAGTCCCAGAAGGGAGCTCTGATTTCCCGCATGGACCTCTGGCATTACGCTCTGACTTCCAGCATGGAGCTCGTCTCATCTGAGTCCCAGAAGGGAGCTCTGATTTCCCGCATGGACCTCTGGGCATTAAGCATGGGGCTGACTTCCAGCATGGAGCTCGTCTCATCTGAGTCCCAGAAGGGAGCTCTGATTTCCCGCATGGACCTCGGGCATTAGCATGGGGCTCTGACTTCCAGCATGGAGCTCGTCTCATCTGAGTCCCGGAAGGGAGCTCTGATTTCCCGCATGGACCTCGGGCATTAAGGCTACATTGTTACATTTGGGATGAATGCTGGGCTTTGCTGAGACTGTGCAAGATGCTTTGCGTGAGCTCCGGATAGGCGACTTGTGACATTTTGGGATGCGTGCTGGTACTTTGCTGGGACTGAGTGCCGCTGCATTTTGGGATCCATGCGGGTCCGTTTTGGGACTGAGTGCCGCTGCATTTTGGAATACATGATGGTCCGTTTTGGGGTCCAGGCTGGGACTTAGTGCCGCTGCATTTTGGGATCTTTGGCTTGCATGGAGCTCGTCTCATCTGAGTCCCAGAAGGGAGCTCTGATTTCCCGCATGGACCTCTGGCATTACGCTCTGACTTCCAGCATGGAGCTCGTCTCATCTGAGTCCCAGAAGGGAGCTCTGATTTCCCGCATGGACCTCTGGCATTAAGCTCTGACTTCCAGCATGGAGCTCGTCTCATCTGAGTCCCAGAAGGGAGCTCTGATTCCCGCATGGACCTCTGGCATTAAGC
>NW_026905163.1:0-1520 GCF_024500275.1 Phycodurus eques | reverse complement strand
CGCTCGGCCCCACAGCGTCAGCGAGACTCGGGGGAGGCCTCCCTGGAAAGCCGGTATCCCACGCGATCATATATATTCAAACTCTTAGCCCGCTAAACTAAAAAGTAAGCGCGATAAAAACAAAGGTCCTGCCAAAGTCACATAGGTCGTCATGTTTTACAATTAGTCAAGAAAGAAAAAGACTACTACTGGAGCGAAAACAAAAAACGAGTGCTTAACGCTCAGTCCGCTCGGCCCCACAGCCGTCCAAGAGACACGGGGAGGCCCGCACCCTGTGTGTGAATAAGGCTGGATTCTCCACACGATCGTCGTGTTCAGATCTTAGCCCACTAGCTCAAAAGTCAGTAAGGCTAATAAAGTCCTGCCAAAGTCAGTCATAGGTCGTCATGTTACAATTTAGTCAATAAAGGGTACCCTATTATTGGAGCAAAACACTGAGTGCTTTGACGCTCGCAGTTCGCCCCACGAGCGCCGGAGAGGCTGGAAGAGGCCTCCCTGTGAAAGCTGTGTGATTCCCAAGGCTGTCTGTGTGAAATTTCCGAGCCCGCTAGAACTGAAAAACTAAGCGACCTAAAACGTCGTTTGCCGAAGTCATAATCGGTCGTCATGGTACTCTGATGCGACGAAACTGGAGTGCTTTAACGCTGTCGCTGGCCCCTAACACGCCGTCCAGAGACTCGGGGAGCCTCCCTGATAAGCGGATTCCCCACGATCGTTCTTTCAAAACTTAGCCCACTAGCTCAAAAGGAGTAAGCGCGTTTCATAAAAACGTTCTGCCAAAAATCACATAGGTCGGTCATGTTACATTTAGTCACAATAAAGGCTACTATGGAGATGGAAACCGAGTGCTATGACGCTCGCCGTGTCGGCCCCACAGCCGTCCAGATAGGACTCGGGGAGCCTCCCCTGAAACGCGGATTCCCACGGGCATAGTTTGTTTCAATCTCTAGCCCACTAGCTCAAAAGTATATGCGCTTAAAAAGGTCTAGGCCAAAGTCACCATAGGTTGTCATGTTACATTTAGTCACTAAAGGCCTACTACTGGAGGGAATCGAGATTTGCTTTGACGCTCGCCGTTCGGTACCCACGACCTCCGAGAGCTTGGAAGAGGCCTCCCCTGATAAGCTGGATCCCACCGATACGTTGTTTCAAATCTTAGCCAGTAGCTGAAAAGTAGGCGTTAAAAAGTCTGCCAAAATCACTAGTAGACAGTCATGTTACAATTTACTCACAAAAAGGCCTACAACTGGAGTAGGAAACTCGAGGAGTGCTATGACGCTCGCCGTTGCGGCCCCACAGGCCGTCCAGAGGGACTTGGGGGAGGCCTCTCCCCTGAAAGCTGGATTCTCCCACGATCGTTTGTTCAAAACTTAGCCACTAGCTCCAAAAGTAAGCGCTTCTTATAAAGAGTCCTGCCAAAGTCACATAGGCGTCCATGTTACAAGTTTATGTCAAATAATAGGGCTCTACTATGGATGGACGAAACCGAGTGCTTTGACGCTCGCCATTCGGCTACGAGC
>NW_026905162.1:0-1523 GCF_024500275.1 Phycodurus eques | reverse complement strand
AAAGATGATTTCCAGTAAGTCTCTTGCTTTTTAAAGTATAACGCTCCCGTTATACTAGTTACAGGCAGTGGTTGAATCCCAAAGCTTTGGTTGGAGTTTTACAGGCATTTGCAGTGTTATTGCTGAAAAATGCTTCCCAGCGCCTGCTGTACACATTTTTTTATTTTGACTCATATCTTCACAAAGGAAATGCTTTCCAAGTAATTCCTCTGCATTTTAGAGTAAACTCTCCCCTTTATACTAGTACAGGCAGTGGTTTGGAAATCCCAAGCTTTGGTTGAGTTTTACACAGTATTTGCAGTTTGTTATTGCTTAAATGCGTTCCAGCACATGCTGTAACACTTTTTTTTATTTTGACTCATAACTTCACAAAGGATGCTTTCCCAGTAATTCTATTGCTTTTTAGAGTAAACCGTCCCTTTTATACTAGTTACAGCCGTGGTTTGATCCCAAGCTTTGGTTTGGAGTTTTACACAGATTTTGAGTTTTTTAATGGCTTAAAAATGCTTCCCGTGCTGCTGTACAGTTTTTTTATTTCACTCATAACTTCACAACAGATGATTCCCAGTAAGTCTCTTGCTTTTTTAGAGTAGAAAACTCTCCCCGTTATACTAGTTTACAGGCAGTGGTTTGAATCCCAAGCTTTGGTTGTAGTTTTACAAGCATTTGCAGTTGTTTTGTGCTGAACAAATCCTTCCACGCCTGCTAGTACACTTTTTTTATTTTTGACTCATAACTCAACAAAGTATGCCTGTTCCCAGGAAGTCTATTGCTTTTAGAGTAGAACTCTCCCCTTTCTACTATTTACAGGCGTGGTTGAATCGTACACTTTTTTATTTTGACTCATAACTTCACAAAGGATGCTTTCCCAGTAAATTCTATTGCTTTTTAGAGTAGAACTCTGCCTCTTTATACTAGTTACAGCAGTTTCATTCATCCAAAAGGCTTGACGGGGTTAGGAGTTTTACACACATTTGCAGTTTAGTTATTGCTTAAAACGGCTTCCCAGCGCGGCTGTAGCACGTTTCTATTTTGACTCATACTTCAAAAAGGCTGCTTCCCAGTAAAATCTCTGGCTAATTTAGAGCAGCACTCTGCCGTTATACTAGTACAGGCAGGTTTTTTGCATCCAAAGGCTGTGTATGGAGTTTTACAAGCATTTGCAGTTTTTTATTGCTGAAAAATGCTTCCCAGCGCCTGCTGTACACTTTTTTATTTTGACTATAACTTCACAAAGTATGCTTTCCAGTAAAGTCTATTGCTTTTTAGAGTAGAACTCTCCCCTTTATACTAGTTACAGGCCGTGGTTTGAATCCCAAAGCTTTGGTTGGAGTTTTACACAGATTTGCAGTTTTTATGGCCTTAAAAATGCTTCCGGCGCCTGCTGTACACTTTTTTTTTTTCACTCATAACTTCACAAAGGATGATTTCCCAGTAAAGTCTCTTGCTTTTTAAGTAGAACGCTCCCGTTATACTAGTTACAGGCAGTGGTTTGAATCCCAAAGCCTTTGGTTGGAGTTTTA
>NW_026905161.1:0-1527 GCF_024500275.1 Phycodurus eques | reverse complement strand
GCTAAGATTTAAAACAAACGATCGGTGGGAATCCACTTTCAGGGAGGCCTACCCCGAGTCTCTGGACTGCTGTGGGGCGAGCGGCGACCGTTAAAGCACTCAGTTTCGCTCGAGTACCATGACGACCGATTTGACTTCGGCACGACTTTAGGTCGCTTAATTTCAGCCTAGCGGGCTAGGAATTCACACAGACAAGCCTTGGGAATCCAGCTTCAAGGGAGGCCTCTTCCAAGCCTCTCGGAGCTTGTGGGCCGAACGGCGAGCGTCGAAGCACTTGGTTCGCTCCAGTCGTAGGCCCTTTAATGACTAAATTGTAACATGACGACCTATGTGACTTTGGCAGACGTTTTAGCGCTTACTTTTGAGCTAGTGGGCTAGATTTGAAAAAACGATCGGTGGGAATCCAGCTTTCAGGGGAGGCCTCCCCCGAGTCTCTGGACAGCTGTGGGCCGAACGGCGAGCGTCAAGCACTCAGTTTTCGCTCCAGTAGTAGGCCTTTATTGACTAAATGTAACATGACGACCTATGTGACTTTGGCATGACTTTTTAGCGCCTACTTTGAGCTAGTGGGCTAAGATTTGAAACAAATGATCGGTGGGAATCCAGCTTCAGTGGACGCCTCCCCCGAGTCTCTGGACGACTGTGGGGCAGAGTGGCGAGCGTTAAAGCACTCAGTTTCGGTCCAGTAGTAGGCCTTTTTTTGACTAAATTGTAACATGACGACCTATGTGATTTTGGCAGGACTTTTTAGCGCCTACTTTTCAGTTACTGGGCGAAGATTTGAAACAAACGATCGGTGGGAATCCAGCTTTCAGGGGAGGCCTCTTCCAAGCCTCTCGGACGGTCGTGGGGCAGAACGGCGAGCGTAATAGCACTCAGTTTCGCTCGAGTACCATGACGACCGATTTGACTTCGGCACAACTTTAGGTCGCTTAATTTCAGCCGAGCGGGCTAGGAATTAACACAGACAGCCTTGGGAATCCAGCTTTCAAGGGAGGCCTCTTCCAAGCCTCTCGGAGCTCGTGGGGCCGAACGGCGAGCGTCGAAAGCACTCGGTTTCGCTTCCAGTAGTAGCCTTTATTGACTAAATTGTAACATGACAACCTATGTGATTTGGCAGGACTTTTTAGCGCCTACTTTTCAGCTACTGGGCTAAGATTGAAACAAACGATCGGTGGGAATCCAGCTTTCAGGGGAGGCCTCCCCGAGTCTCTGGACGGCTGTGGGGGCGAACGGCGAGCGTCAAGAGCACTCGTTTCTCTCCAGTAGTAGGCCTTATTGAGTAAATTGTAACAGACGACCTATGTGATTTTGGCAGGACTTTTTAGCGCCTACTTTTCAGCTACTGGGCTAAGATTTGAACAAACGATCGGTGGGAATCCAGCTTTCAGGGGAGTAGCTCTTCAAGCCTCTCGAGGTCTGTGGGGCCGAACAGGTGAGCGTCACAAGCACTCGGTTTCGCTCCAGTAGTAGGCCTTTATTGACTAAATTGTAACATGACGACCTATGTGATTTGGCAGGACTTTT
>NW_026905160.1:0-1528 GCF_024500275.1 Phycodurus eques | reverse complement strand
AAAAACTGCAAATGTTTGTAAAACTCCAGCCAAAGCTTTGGGATTCAAACCACTGCCTGTAACTAGTATAACGTGGAGAGTTTTACTCTAAAATGCAAGAAAATGTACTTGGAAAGCATCCTTTGTGAAGTTATGAGTCAAAATAAAAAAAGTGTACAGCAAGGGCTGGGAAGGATTTTTCAGCACTAAAAACTGCAAATGCTTGTAAAACTCCAACCAAAGCTTTGGGATTCAAACCACTGCCTGTAACTAGTATAACGGGGAGCGTTCTACTCTAAAAAGCAAGAGACTTTACTGGGAAATCATCCTTTGTGAAGTTATGAGTGAAAATAAAAAAAGTGTACAGCAGGCGCCGGGAAGCATTTTTAAGCCATAAAAACTGCAAATCTGTGTAAAACTCCAACCAAAGCTTTGGGATTCAAACCACGGCCTGTAACTAGTATAAAGGGGAGAGTTCTACTCTAAAAAGCAATAGACTTTACTGGGAAAGCATACTTTGTGAAGTTATGAGTGAAAATAAAGAAAGTGTACAGCAGGCGCTGGGAAGCATTTTTAAGCAATAAAAACAACAAATATGTGTAAAACTCCAACCAAAGCTTTGGGATTCAAACCACAACCTGTAACTAGTATAAAGGGGAGAGTTTTACTCTGAAATGCAATAGACTTTACTTGGAAAGCATCCTTTGTGAAGTTATTAGTCAAAATGAAAAAATTGTACAGCAGGCGTTGGGAAGCATTTTTAAGCAATAAAAACTGCAAATGTGTGTAAAACTCCAACCAAAGCTTTGGGATTCAAACCACTGCCTGTAACTAGTTTAAAGGGGTTAGTTTTACTCTAAAAAGCAAGAGAATTTACTGGGAAAGCATCCTTTGTGAAGTTATGAGTTACAATAGAAAAAGTGCCCAGCAGAGGGAGCTGGGAAGCATTTTTAAGCAATAAAAACTGCAAATGTGTGTAAAACTCCTACCAAAGCTTTGGGATTCAAACCACTGCCTGTAACTCGGTTAAAGGGGAGAGTTTTACTCTTAAATGGAAGAGAATTTACTTGGAAAGCATCCTTTGTGAAGTTATGAGTCAAAATAAAAAAAGTGTACAGCAGGCGCTGGGAAGCATTTTTAAGCAATAAAAACTGTAAATGTTTGTAAAACTCCAAAAAAAGCTTTGGGATTCAAACCACTGCCTGTAACTAGTATAACGTGGAGAGTTTTACTCTAAAATGCAAGAAAATGTACTTGGAAAGCATCCTTTGTGAAGTTATGAGTCAAAATAAAGAAAGTGGACAGCAGAGTGAGCTGGGAAGCATTTCTAGCAATAAAAAACTGCAAATGTTTGTAAAACTCAAACCAAGCTTTGGGATTCAACTACTGCCTGTAACTAGTATAAAGGGGAGAGTTCTACTCTAAAAAGCAAGAGAATTTACTGGGAAAGCATCATTTGTGAAGTTATGAGTCAAAAATAAAGAAGTGGACAGCAGAGTGAGCTGGGAAGCATTTCTAAAGCAATAAAAACTGCAAATGTTTGTAAAAC
>NW_026905159.1:0-1529 GCF_024500275.1 Phycodurus eques | reverse complement strand
CCTATCCACCCTTGAAGAGTTGTACGCAGCCAGAACTAAGACAAGAGCATGCAAAATACTCATAGACCCTCCACATCCTGGTCACCACCTTTTCCAGCTCCTTCCCTCAGGTAGGCGCTACCGAACAATGCAAACTAAAACTAGCAGACATTCCAACAGCTTTTACCCTCTTACAATTAACTTCTTAAACAGTTGACTTACAATTCCATTGCAACATGCTGCCAATTTTTTGTCTTGAGTTTGTTGTCACATTTCTGTCGGGCCAATTATACATTACTCGTGCACTCACGGTAGTCGTCTCGCCACGCTGCATGATTTGCATATCTGTTGTTGAACCAATACTGACCACTCATGTGCCAGAGTAGCATCTGTAACATTTGCACAATCGACATTGTCCCAGATTATCACACTACTAGTCACTTTAAACTGCATACATTTATTGGAAGTCTGTGCACCCTTTGCACAATGGTCATTGCACTGGACTATTGTTCTATTAGTCATTTCAAACTGCTCTAATTGCTCGAGGACTCTGCATCTTTTTGCACAATTGTCAAATAAATAAATAAATAAATAGATAAATAAAAATAATAAAATAAAATTTGTACCGGCATTACCAGATTACTGGCAACCTTTTATTGCTCAGTGACTGTTTTTTTTCTTTATATCGCACAAGTATTATCTGTCAATTGACTGTCTGTGTCACGTTTGGCGTTTGGTCGAAGGCGAGGAAGGCAAGGCCAAATCATGGAGGACCCAAGTGCAGGGAAGCAGGGAGGCAACGCAGTAGTGCAGGAGTATATAAAATTTGTATTTAATTCCAAAAAACAAAGGAAAACAAGGATCATGAAAAAGTCTAAATGCTAAATTAACAGAGTCCAAAATCTAGCTCGAACGGGAGCCTGGCGCGGCTTCCGAGGAGCAGGAACGGGAGCCTGGCGCGGCTGCCGAGGAGCAGGAACCGGAGCCTGGCGCGGCTGCCGAGGAGCAGGAACGGGAGCCTGGCGTGGCTGCCGAGGAGTAGGAACGGGAGTCTGGCGCGGATGCCGAGGAGCAGGAACGGGTGTCTGGCGTGGCTGCTGAGGAGCAGGAACGGGACCCTGGCTCGGCTGCCGAGGAGCAGGAACGGGAGCCTTGCGCGGCTGCCGAGGAGCAGGAACGGGAGCCTGGCGTGGCTGCCGAGGAGCAGGAACGGGAGCCTGACGCAGCTGCCGAGGAGCAGGAACGGGAGCCTGGCGAGGCTGCCGAGGAGCAGGGACGGGAGCCTGCCGAGGCTGCCGAGGAACAGGAACAGGAGCCTGGCGCGGCTGCCGAGGAGCAGGAACGGGAGCCTTGCGCGGCTGCCGAGGAGCAGGAACGGGAGCCTTGCGCGGCTGCCGAGGAGCAGGACTGGGAGCCTGGCGCGGCTGCCGAGCAGAAGGAACAGGAGCCTGGCGCGGCTGCCGAGGAGCAGGAACGGGAGCCTGGTGAGGCTGCCGAGGAGCAGGAACGGGAGCCTGCCGTCGCTGCCGAGGAGCAGGAACGGGAGCCTG
>NW_026905158.1:0-1536 GCF_024500275.1 Phycodurus eques | reverse complement strand
CCATGCTGGAAGTCAAGAGCCCCATGCTTAATGCCCGAGGTCCATGCGGGAAATCAGAGCTCCCTTCCTGGGACTCAGATGAGACGAGCTCCATGCTGGAAGTCAGAGCCCCATGCTTAATGCCCGAGGTCCATGCGGGAAATCAGAGCTCCCTTCTGGGACTCAGATGAGACGAGCTCCATGCTGGAAGTCAGAGCTTAATGCCCGAGGTCCATGCGGGAAATCAGAGCTCCCTTCTGGGACTCAGATGAGACGAGCTCCATGCTGGAAGTCAGCAGCTTAATGCCAGAGGTCCATGCGGGAAATCAGAGCTCCCTTCTGGGACTCAGATGAGACGAGCTCCATGCTGGAAGTCAGAGCTTAATGCCCGAGGTCCATGCGGGAAATCAGAGCTCCCTTCCTGGGACTCAGATGAGACGAGCTCCATGCTGGAAGTCAGAGCTCCATGCTTAATGCCCGAGGTCCATGCGGGAAATCAGAGCTCCCTTCCGGGTACTCAGATGAGACGAGCTCCATGCTGGAAGTCAGAGCTTAATGCCAGAGGTCCATGCGGGAAATCAGAGCTCCCTTCTGGGACTCAGATGAGACGAGCTCCATGCAAGCCAAAGATCCCAAAATGCAGCGGCACTAAGTCCCAGCCTGGACCCCAAAACGGACCATCATGTATTCCAAAATGCAGCGGCACTCAGTCCCAAAACGGACCCGCATGGATCCCAAAATGCAGCGGCACTCAGTCCCAGCAAAGTACCAGCACGCATCCCAAAATGTCACAAAGTCGCCTATCCGGAGCTCACGCAAAGCATCTTGCACAGTCTCAGCAAAGCCCAGCATTCATCCCAAAATGTAACAAAGTAGCCTTAATGCCCGAGGTCCATGCGGGAAATCAGAGCTCCCTTCCGGGTACTCAGATGAGACGAGCTCCATGCTGGAAGTCAGAGCCCCATGCCTTAATGCCCGAGGTCCATGCGGGAAATAAGAGCTCCCTTCTGGGACTCAGATGAGACGAGCTCCATGCTGGAAGTCAGAGCTTAATGCCAGAGGTCCATGCGGGAAATCAGAGCTCCCTTCTGGGACTCAGATGAGACGAGCTCCATGCTGGAAGTCAGCCATGCTTAATGCCCGAGGGTCCATGCCGGGAAATCAGAGCTCCCTTCTGGGACTCAGATGAGACGAGCTCCATGCTGAAGTCAAAGCCCCATGCTTAATGCCCGAGGTCCATGCGGGAAATCAGAGCTCCCTTCTGGGACTCAGATGAGACGAGCTCCATGCTGGAAGTCAAAGCCCATGCTTAATGCCCGAGGTCCATGCGGGAAATCAGAGCTCCCTTCTGGGACTCAGATGAGACGAGCTCCATGCTGGAAGTCAAGCCCATGCTTAATGCCCGAGGTCCATGCGAGGAAATCAGAGCTCCTTCCGGGACTCAGATGAGACGAGCTCCATGCTGGAAGTCAGAGCAGTAATGCCAGAGGTCCATGCGGGAAATCAGAGCTCACTCTTCTGGGACTCAGATGAGACGAGCTCCATGCAAGCCAAAGA
>NW_026905157.1:0-1537 GCF_024500275.1 Phycodurus eques | reverse complement strand
TTTTGAAGTTATGAGTCAAAATAAAAAAAGTGTACAGCCAGGCGCTGGGAAGTGTTTTTAAGCAATAAAAAACTGCAAATGTGTGTAAAACTCCAACCAAAGCTTTTGGATCCAAAAAACTGCCTGTAACTAGTATAAAGGGCAGAGTTCTACTCTAAATAGCCAGAGATTTTAGTGGGAAAGCATCCTTTTTGAAGTTATGAGTCAAAATAGAAAAAGTGTACAGCAGGCGCTGGGAAGCGTTTTTAAGCAATAAAAAACTGCAAATGTGTGTAAAACTCCAACCAAAGCTTTTGGATGCAAAAAAACTGCCTGTAACTAGTATAAAGGGCAGAGTTCTACTCTAAATAGCCAGAGATTTTAGTGGGAAAGCATCCTTTTTGAAGTTATGAGTCAAAATAGAAAACGTGTACAGCAGGCGCTGGGAAGCGTTTTTAAGCAATAAAAAACTGCAAATGTGTGTAAAACTCCAACCAAAGCTTTTGGATGCAAAAAAACTGCCTGTAACTAGTATAAAGGGCAGAGTTCTACTCTAAATAGCCAGAGATTTTACTGGGAAAGCATCCTTTTTGAAGTTATGAGTCAAAATAGAAAACGTGTACAGCAGGCGCTGGGAAGCGTTTTTAAGCAATAAAAAACTGCAAATGTGTGTAAAACTCCAACCAAAGCTTTTGGATGCAAAAAAACTGCCTGTAACTAGTATAAAGGGCAGAGTTCTACTCTAAATAGCCAGAGATTTTAGTGGGAAAGCATCCTTTTTGAAGTTATGAGTCAAAATAGAAAACGTGTACAGCAGGCGCTGGGAAGCGTTTTTAAGCAATAAAAAACTGCAAATGTGTGTAAAACTCCAACCAAAGCTTTTGGATGCAAAAAAACTGCCTGTAACTAGTATAAAGGGCAGAGTTCTACTCTAAATAGCCAGAGATTTTAGTGGGAAAGCATCCTTTTTGAAGTTATGAGTCAAAATAGAAAACGTGTACAGCAGGCGCTGGGAAGCGTTTTTAAGCAATAAAAAACTGCAAATGTGTGTAAAACTCCAACCAAAGCTTTTGGATTCAAAAAAACTGCCTGTAACTAGTATAAAGGGCAGAGTTCTACTCTAAATAGCCAGAGATTTTACTGGGAAAGCATCCTTTTTGAAGTTATGAGTCAAAATAGAAAACGTGTACAGCAGGCGCTGGGAAGCGTTTTTAAGCAATAAAAAACTGCAAATGTGTGTAAAACTCCAACCAAAGCTTTTGGA
Organism: Phycodurus eques; assembly: GCF_024500275.1. Classification (NCBI taxonomy): domain Eukaryota; kingdom Metazoa; phylum Chordata; class Actinopteri; order Syngnathiformes; family Syngnathidae; genus Phycodurus; species Phycodurus eques. The sequence continues at coordinate 294 of NW_026905157.1, read as the reverse complement.
TGCAAAAAACTGCCTGTAACTAGTATAAAGGGCAGAGTTCTACTCTAAATAGCCAGAGATTTTACTGGGAAAGCATCCTTTTTGAAGTTATGAGTCAAAATAAAAAAGTGTACAGCAAGGCGCTGGGAAGCGTTTTTAAGCAATAAAAAACTGCAAATGTGTGTAAAACTCCAACCAAAGCTTTTGGATTCAAAAAAACTGCCTGTAACTAGTATAAAGGGCAGAGTTCTACTCTAAATAGCCAGAGATTTTACTGGGAAAGCATCCTTTTTGAAGTTATGAGTCAAAATAGAA
>NW_026905156.1:0-1548 GCF_024500275.1 Phycodurus eques | reverse complement strand
ATGCGGGAAATCAGAGCTCCCTTCTGGGACTCAGATGAGACGAGCTCCATGCTGGAAGTCAGAGCGTAATGCCAGAGGTCCATGCGGGAAATCAGAGCTCCCTTCTGGGACTCAGATGAGACGAGCTCCATGCTGGAAGTCAGCGCTCCATGCTTAATGCCCGAGGTCCATGCGGGAAATAAGAGCTCCCTTCTGGGACTCAGATGAGACGAGCTCCATGCTGGAAGTCAGAGCTTAATGCCAGAGGTCCATGCGGGAAATAAGAGCTCCCTTCTGGGACTCAGATGAGACGAGCTCCATGCTGGAAGTCAGAGCGTAATGCCAGAGGTCCATGCGGGAAATCAGAGCTCCCTTCCGGGTCTCAGATGAGACGAGCTCCATGCTGGAAGTCAGAGCTCCATGCTTAATGCCAGAGGTCCATGCGGGAAATCAGAGCTCCCTTCCGGGACTCAGATGAGACGAGCTCCATGCTGGAAGTCAAAGCCCCATGCTTAATGCCCGAGGTCCATGCGGGAAATAAGAGCTCCCTCCTGGGACTCAGATGAGACGAGCTCCATGCTGGAAGTCAGAGCTTAATGCCAGAGGTCCATGCGGGAAATCAGAGCTCCCTTCTGGGACTCAGATGAGACGAGCTCCATGCTGGAAGTCAGAGCGTAATGCCCGAGGTCCATGCGGGAAATCAGAGCTCCCTTCCGGGTCTCAGATGAGACGAGCTCCATGCTGGAAGTCAGAGCTCCATGCTTAATGCCCGAGGTCCATGCGGGAAGTCAGAGCTCCCTTCTGGGACTCAGATGAGACGAGCTCCATGCTGGAAGTCAGAGCTTAATGCCAGAGGTCCATGCGGGAAGTCAGAGCTCCCTTCTGGGACTCAGATGAGACGAGCTCCATGCTGGAAGTCAGAGCTCCATGCTTAATGCCCGAGGTCCATGCGGGAAGTCAGAGCTCCATGCTTAATGCCCGAGGTCCATGCGGGAAGTCAGAGCTCCCTTCTGGGACTCAGATGAGACGAGCTCCATGCTGGAAGTCAGAGCTCCATGCTTAATGCCCGAGGTCCATGCGGGAAATCAGAGCTCCCTTCCGGGTCTCAGATGAGACGAGCTCCATGCTGGAAGTCAGAGCTCCATGCTTAATGCCCGAGGTCCATGCGGGAAATAAGAGCTCCCTTCTGGGACTCAGATGAGACGAGCTCCATGCTGGAAGTCATAGCTTAATGCCAGAGGTCCATGCGGGAAATCAGAGCTCCCTTCTGGGACTCAGATGAGACGAGCTCCATGCAAGCCAAAGATCCCAAAATGCAGCGGCACTAAGTCCCAGCCTGGACCCCAAAACGGACCATCATGTATTCCAAAATGCAGCGGCACTCAGTCCCAAAACGGACCCGCATGGATCCCAAAATGCAGCGGCACTCAGTCCCAGCAAAGTACCAGCACGCATCCCAAAATGTCACAAAGTCGCCTATCCGGAGCTCAGGCAAAGCATCTTGCACAGTCTCAGCAAAGCCCAGCATTCATCCCAAAATGTAACAAAGTAGCCTTAATGCCAGAGGTC
>NW_026905155.1:0-1595 GCF_024500275.1 Phycodurus eques | reverse complement strand
GAGGTCCATGCGGGAAATCAGAGCTCCCTTCTGGGCTCAGATGAGACGAGCTCCATGCTGGAAGTCAAAGCCCCATGCTTAATGCACGAGGTCCATGCGGGAAATCAGAGCTCCCTTCTGGGACTCAGATGAGACGAGCTCCATGCTGGAAGTCAAAGCCCCATGCTTAATGCCCGAGGTCCATGCGGGAAATCAGAGCTCCCTTCTGGACTCAGATGAGACGAGCTCCATGCTGGAAGTCAAAGCCCCATGCTTAATGCCCGAGGTCCATGCGGGAAATCAGAGCTCCCTTCTGGGACTCAGATGAGACGAGCTCCATGCTGGAAGTCAAAGCCCCATGCTTAATGCCCGAGGTCCATGCGGGAAATCAGAGCTCCCTTCTGGGACTCAGATGAGACGAGCTCCATGCTGGAAGTCAGCCCCATGCTTAATGCCCAGAGGTCCATGCGGGAAATCAGAGCTCCCTTCCGGGACTCAGATGAGACGAGCTCCATGCTGGAAGTCAGAGCTTAATGCCAGAGGTCCATGCGGGAAATCAGAGCTCCCTTCCGGGACTCAGATGAGACGAGCTCCATGCTGGAAGTCAGAGCGTAATGCCAGAGGTCCATGCGGGAAATCAGAGCTCCCTTCCGGGACTCAGATGAGACGAGCTCCATGCTGGAAGTCAGAGCTTAATGCCCGAGGTCCATGCGGGAAATCAGAGCTCCCTTCTGGGACTCAGATGAGACGAGCTCCATGCTGGAAGTCAGAGAGTAATGCCAGAGGTCCATGCGGGAAATCAGAGCTCCCTTCTGGGACTCAGATGAGACGAGCTCCAGCAAGCCATACATGATCTCAAAATGCAGCGGCACTCAGTCCCAAAACGGACCCGCATGGATCCCAAATGCAGCGGCACTCAGTCCCAGCAAAGTACCAGCACGCATCCCAAAATGTCACAAAGTCGCCTATCCGGAGCTCACGCAAAGCATCTTGCACAGTCTCAGCAAAGCCCAGCATTCATCCCAAAATGTAACAAAGTAGCCTTAATGCCCGAGGTCCATGCGGGAAATCAGAGCTCCCTTCCGGGACTCAGATGAGACGAGCTCCATGCTGGAAGTCAGAGCCCCATGCCTAATGCCCGAGGTCCATGCGGGAAATCAGAGCTCCCTTCTGGGACTCAGATGAGACGAGCTCCATGCTGGAAGTCAGAGCTTAATGCCAGAGGTCCATGCGGGAAATAAGAGCTCCCTTCCGGGACTCAGATGAGACGAGCTCCATGCTGGAAGTCAGAGCTTAATGCCAGAGGTCCATGCGGGAAATAGAGCTCCCTTCTGGGACTCAGATGAGACGAGCTCCATGCTGGAAGTCGAGCTCCATGCTTAATGCCCGAGGTCCATGCGGGAAATAAGAGCTCCCTTCTGGGACTCAGATGAGACGAGCTCCATGCTGAAGTCAGAGTCTTAATGCCCGAGGTCCATGCGGAAATCAGAGCTCCCTTCTGGGACTCAGATGAGACGAGCTCCATGCTGGAAGTCAAGCCCATGCTAATGCCCGAGGTCCATGCGGGAAATCAGAGCTCCCTTCTGGGACTCAGATGAGACGAGCTCCATGCTGGA
>NW_026905154.1:0-1601 GCF_024500275.1 Phycodurus eques | reverse complement strand
AAGAGCATCACAGGTCCTCTGCTGGATCTCCTGCAGTTTGCCTACCGAGCGAAAAGGTCTGCGGATGATGCAGTCAACATGGGACTGCACTTCCTCCTAGAACACCTCGACAGTGCAGGGACCTACGCGAGGATCCTGTTCGTGGACTTAAGCTCAGCGATCAACACCATCATCCCTGAACTCCTTTCATCCAAGCTTCTCCAGCTCAGCGTCTCACCTGCCATCTGCCAGTGGATTTACAGCTTTCTGACGGGCAGGACACAGCAGGTCAGGCTGGTGGGGGGGCACCTCATCCACACGCAGCATCAGCACTGGGGCGCCCCAAGGTTGTGTCCTCTCTCCGCTGCTCTTGTCTCTCTACATGAACGATTGCACCTCAGCGAACCCGACTGTCAAACTCCTGAAGTTTGCAGATGACACCACTGTCATTGGCCTCATCAAGGACGGTGACGAGTCTGCATATCGACAGGAAGCGGAGCGGCTGGAGCTGTGGTGCGGCCGACACAACCTGGAGCTGAACACGCTCAAGACTGTAGAGATGATCGTGGACTTCAGGAGGTATCCTTCGCCACAGCTGCCCCTCACGTTGTCCAGCTGCCTTGTGTCAACCGTCGAGACCTTCAAGTTCCTGGGAATTACAATCTCTCAGGACCTGAAGTGGGCGACCAACATCAACTCCGTCCTCAAAAAGGCCCAGCAGAGGATGTACTTCCGGCGGCTTCTGAGAAAGTACGGCTTGCCACCGGAGCTGCTGAGACAGTTCTACACAGCGGTCATCGAATCAGTCCTGTGTTCTTCCATCACAGTCTTGTTTGGTGCTGCTACAAAAAAGGACAATCTTCGATTGAAACGGACAATCAAAACTGCTGAAAGGATTGTCGGTACCCTCCTACCCACCATTGAGGACTTGCACGCTGCCGGAACTAAGACAAGGGCGTGCAAAGTCCTCTCGGACCCTCCGCACCCCTGTCACCAGCTCTTCCAGCTCCTTCCCTCAGGTAGGCGCTACCGATCAATGCAAACTAGAACTAGTAGACATTCCAACAGCTTCTTCCCTCTTGCGATCAACTTCTTAAACACCGAACCTATAATTCCATTACAACAAGCTGGGAATTTTTTGACTTGAGTTCGTTGTCACATTTCTGTGGGGCCAATTATGTATTACTCGTGCACTCACTGTAGTTGTCTCGCCATGCTGCACTATTTGCATATCTGTTGTTGACCAATACTCCTCGTTAGTATCGAGGGTATGCACTGATGTCACATTCCCACTGGAACACGCCACCTCATTGAGGTGCCACTCGGACTGAGTGGCAAAACATGCCTGTGTTCAACACATTCTTTAGTAGTTGCTGAGGAAATTGAAAAATTTTACCCATCACTTCTAAATTTAAGTTTCAAAAGGTAAGTGAATACCAAGAAGAAAGTTAGTTTGCATACTGTTCTATGATGCACCAGAGAGAAGAGAATACTTTTCATTTATGTTATTTGTGTGTCTCATTGCTGAAATGCAAAACAAACATTTCTGCTAAGAATGCTGCACAGTCGAAAAGTAAATCTGACAATTATCAAAGTATATTAAACTCAATGAGGAATCGCAG
>NW_026905153.1:0-1607 GCF_024500275.1 Phycodurus eques | reverse complement strand
TCCCTTCTGGGACTCAGATGAGACGAGCTCCATGCTGGAAGTCAGAGCGTAATGCCAGAGGTCCATGCGGGAAATCAGAGCTCCCTTCCGGGACTCAGATGAGACGAGCTCCATGCTGGAAGTCATAGCTTAATGCCAGAGGTCCATGCGGGAAATCAGAGCTCCCTTCCGGGACTCAGATGAGACGAGCTCCATGCTGGAAGTGAGAGCCCCATGCCTAATGCCCGAGGTCCATGCGGGAAATCAGAGCTCCCTTCTGGGGACTCAGATGAGACGAGCTCCATGCTGGAAGTCAGAGCGTAATGCCAGAGGTCCATGCGGGAAATCAGAGCTCCCTTCTGGGACTCAGATGAGACGAGCTCCATGCTGGAAGTCAGCGCTCCATGCTTAATGCCCGAGGTCCATGCGGGAAATAAGAGCTCCCTTCTGGGACTCAGATGAGACGAGCTCCATGCTGGAAGTCAGAGCCTAATGCCAGAGGCCCATGCGGGAAATAAGAGCTCCCTTCTGGGACTCAGATGAGACGAGCTCCATGCTGGAAGTCAGAGCCCCCATGCTTAATGCCCGAGGTCCATGCGGGAAATCAGAGCTCCCTTCCGGGACTCAGATGAGACGAGCTCCATGCTGGAAGTGAGAGCCCCATGCCTAATGCCCGAGGTCCATGCGGGAAATCAGAGCTCCCTTCTGGGACTCAGATGAGACGAGCTCCATGCAAGCCAAAGATCCCAAAATGCAGCGGCACTAAGTCCCAGCCTGGACCCCAAAACGGACCATCATGTATTCCAAAATGCAGCGGCACTCAGTCCCAAAACGGACCCGCATGGATCCCAAAATGCAGCGGCACTCAGGCCCAGCAAAGTACCAGCACGCATCCCAAAATGTCACAAAGTCGCCTATCCGGAGCTCACGCAAAGCATCTTGCACAGTCTCAGCAAAGCCCAGCATTCATCCCAAAATGTAACAAAGTAGCCTTAATGCCCGAGGTCCATGCGGGAAATCAGAGCTCCCTTCCGGGTCTCAGATGAGACGAGCTCCATGCTGGAAGTCAGCGCTCCATGCTTAATGCCCGAGGTCCATGCGGGAAATAAGAGCTCCCTTCCGGGTCTCAGATGAGACGAGCTCCATGCTGGAAGTCAGAGCTTAATGCCAGAGGTCCATGCGGGAAATAAGAGCTCCCTTCTGGGACTCAGATGAGACGAGCTCCATGCTGGAAGTCAGAGCTTAATGCCCGAGGTCCATGCGGGAAGTCAGAGCTCCCTTCTGGGACTCAGATGAGACGAGCTCCATGCTGGAAGTCAAAGCCCCATGCTTAATGCCCGAGGTCCATGCGGGAAATCAGAGCTCCCTTCCGGGACTCAGATGAGACGAGCTCCATGCTGGAAGTCAGAGCTCCATGCTAATGCCCGAGGTCCATGCGGGAAGTCAGAGCTCCCTTCTGGGACTCAGATGAGACGAGCTCCATGCTGGAAGTCAGAGCTTAATGCCCAGAGGTCCATGCGGGAAATCAGAGCTCCCTTCCAGGACTCAGATGAGACGAGCTCCATGCTGGAAGTCAGAGCGTAATGCCAGAGGTCCATGCGGGAAATCAGAGCTCCCTTCTGGGACTC
>NW_026905152.1:0-1618 GCF_024500275.1 Phycodurus eques | reverse complement strand
ATTCGGAACTTCTCAACCTCACACACCAGCTCGGGCTCCTTCCCTGTCAGAGGAAGGACCAATCTCTGGTCTGAATGACTACAGGCCTGTCGCTTTGACATCTGTGGTCATGAACGTCTCGTCACGTCTCGTGCTGGACCACCTCAAGAGTGTCACAGGTCCCCTGCTGGACCCCTTGCAGTTTGCCTACCAAGCGAAAAGGTCTGCGGATGATGCAGTCAACATGGGACTGCACTTCATCCTAGAACACCTCGACAGTGCAGGGACTTACGCGAGGATCCTGTTTGTGGACTTCAGCTCAGCGTTCAACACCATCATCCCTGAACTCCTTTCAACCAAGCTTCTCCAGCTCAGCGTCTCACCTGCCATCTGCCAGTGGATTTACAGCTTTCTGACGGGCAGGACACAGCAGGTCAGGCTGGGGGAGGCCACCTCATCCACACGCAGCATCAGCACTGGGGCGCCCCAAGGTTGTGTCCTCTCTCCGCTGCTCTTCTCTCTCTACACGAACGACTGCACCTCAGCAACCCGACTGTCAAGCTGCTGAAGTTTGCAGATGACACCACTGTCATCGGCCTCATCAAGGACGGTGACGAGTCTGCATATCGACAGGAAGCGGAGCGGCTGGAGCTGTGGTGCGGCCGACACAACCTGGAGCTGAAGACGCTCAAGACGGGAGAGATGATCGTGGACTTCAGGAGGCATCCTTCGCCACAGCTGCCCCTCACGTTGTCCAGCTGCCTTGTGTCAACCGTCGAGACCTTCAAGTTCCTGGGAATTACAATCTCTCAGGACCTGAAGTGGGCGACCAACATCAATTCCGTCCTCAAAAAGGCCCAGCACAGGATGTACTTCCTGCGGCTACTGATAAAGCACGGCCTGCCACCGGAGCTGCTGAGACAGTTCTACACAGCGGTCATCGAATCAGTCCTGTGTTCTTCCATCACAGTCTGGTTTGGTGCTGCTACAAAAAAGGCCAAACTCCGACTAAAACGGACAATCAAAACTGCTGAAAGGATTGTCGGTGCCCCCCTACCCACCATTGAGGACTTGCACGCTGCCAGAACTAAGACAAGGGCGTGCAAAATCCTCTCGGACCGTCTGCACCCCGGTCACCAGCTCTTCCAGCTCCTTCCCTCAGGTCGGCGCTACCGATCAACGCAAACTAGAACTAGTAGACATTCCAACAGCTTCTTCCCTCTTGCGATCAACTACTTAAACACCTAACCTATAATTCCATTACAACAAGCTGGAATTTTTTTGACATGAGTTTGTTGTCACATTTCTGTGGGGCCAATTATGTATTAGTCGTGCACTCACTGTAGTTGTCTCGCCATGCTGCACTATTTGCATATACTGGCCACTCATGCCAGAGTAGCATCTGGTCCATTTCCACACTGATTGAGGAGTATCTGTAACATTTGCACAACCATCATTGTCCCAGATGATCGCACTACTCGTCACTTTAAACCGCATACACTCCTTGAAGTCTCGGCGCCCTTTGCACAATGGTCATTGCACCGGACTATTGCAATATTAGTCATTCGAACTGCTCTAAGTGCTAGAGGACTCTGCATCTTTGTACAATTGTACAATTTTTTTATTGTCCCATTCATTC
>NW_026905151.1:0-1626 GCF_024500275.1 Phycodurus eques | reverse complement strand
GTAAATTCTCTTGCCTTTTCGAGTAGAACTCTCCCCTTTATACTAGTTACAGGCAGTGGTTTGAATCCCAAAGCTATGGTTGGAGTTTGACACACATTTGCTGTTTTTAGTTGCCTTAAAAATGCTTCGCAGCGCCTGCTGTACACTTTTTTATTTTCACTTATAACGTCACAAAGGATGCTTTCCTCCCAGTAACGGCTCTTGCATTTAAGAGTAAAAACTCTCCCCTTTATACTAGTTACAGGCAGTGATTTGAAGCCCAAGCTTTGGTTGGAGTTTTACACACACATTGGAAGTTTTTAATTGCTTAAAAATGCTTCCCAGCACCTGCTGTACACTTTTTTTATTTAACTCATAACTTCACAAAGGATGCTTTCCCAGTAAATTTTCCTGCCGTTTCGAGTAGAACTCTCCCTTTATACTAGTTACAGGCAGTGGTTTGAATCCCAAAGCTATGGTTGGAGTTTGACACACATTTGCTGTTTTTATTGCTTAAAAATGCTTCCCAGCGCCTGCTGTACACGTTTTTTATTTTCACTTAATAACTTCACAAAGGATGCTTTCCCAGTAAAGTCTCTTGCTTTTAGAGTAAAAACTCTCCCCTTTATACTAGTTACAGGCAAGTGGTTTGAATCCCAAAGCTTTGGTTGGAGTTTTACACATATTTGCTGTTTTTATTGCTTAAAAATGCTTCCCAGCTCCTGCTGTACACTTTTTTTATTTTGACTCATAACTTCACAAAGATGCTTTCCAAGTAAATTCTCTTGCATTTTAGAGTAAAACTCTCCCCTTTATACGAGTTACAGGCAGTGGTTTGAATCCCAAAGCTTTGGTTGGAGTTTTACACACATTTGCAGTTTTTATTGCTTAAAAATGCTTCCCAGCTCCCTCTGCTGTACACTTTTTTTATTTTCACTTATAACTTCACAAAGGATGCTTTCCCAGTAAAGTCTCTTGATTTTTCGAGTAAAACTCTCCCCTTTATACTAGTTACAGGCAGTGGTTTGATTCCCAAAGCTTTGGTTGGAGTTTTACAAACATTTGCAGTTATTATTGCTTAAAAATGCTTCCCAGCGCCTGCTGTACACTTTTTTTATTTTGACTCATAACTTCACAAATGATGCTTTCCCAGTAAATTCTCTTGCTTTTTTGAGTAGAACTCTCCCGTTTATACTAGTTACAGGCAGTGGTTTGAATCCCAAAGCTTTGGTTGGAGTTCTACACACATTTGCAGTTTGTATCGCTGAAAAATGCTTCCCAGTGCCTGCTGTACGCTTTTTTTATTTTGACTCATAACTTCACAAAGGATGCTTTCCCAGTAAAGTCTCTTGTTTTTTAGAGTATAACTCTACCCGTTATACTAGTTACAGGCAGTGGTTTGAATCCCAAAGCTTTGGTTGGAGTTTTACACACATTTGCTGTTTTTATTACTTAAAAATGCTCCCCACCTCCCTCTGCTGTACACTTTTTTTGTTGTAACTCATAACTTCACAAAGGATGCTTTCCCAGTAAATTCTCTTGCTTTTTAGAGTAAAACTCTACCCTTTATACTAGTTACAGGCAGTGGTTTGAATCCCAAAGCTTTGGTTGGAGTTTTACACACATTTGCAGTTTTTATTGCTTAAA
>NW_026905150.1:0-1626 GCF_024500275.1 Phycodurus eques | reverse complement strand
ATAAAGGGGAGAGTCTTACTCTAAAAAGCAAGAGACTTTACTGGGAAAGCATATCCTTTGTGAATTTAAAAGTGAAAATAAAAAAGTGTACAGCAGGCGCTGCGAAGCATTTTTATAGCAATAAAAACAGCAAATGTGTGTCAAACTCCAACCAAGCTTTGGGATTCACACACTGCTTGTAAACTCGGATAAAGGGGAGAGTTTACTCTAAAAGCAAGAGACTTACTGGAAAGCAGCTTTGTGAATTTAAAGTGAAAAATCAAAAAAGTGTACCGCAGGCGCTGCGAAGCATTTTTAAGCAATAAAAACAGCAAATGTGTGTCAAACTCCACCAAGCTTTGGGATTCAAAATAACCCAGTGCCTGTACATAGTATAAAGGGGAGAGTTCTGAACTCGAAAAGGCAAGAGAAATGTACTGGGAACGCATCCTTGGTGAGTTATGAGTTAAATAAAAAAAGTGTACAGCAGTGCGGGAAGCATTTTTAAGCAATAAAAACTGCAAATGTGTGTAAAACTCCAACCAAAGCTTGGGATCAAACCACTTCCTGTAACTAGTATGAACGGGAAGAGTTATACTCCAAAAAACAAGAGACTTTACTGGGAAGCATCCTTGTGAAGTTATATGCAATTACAATAAAAAAGTGAACAGCAGAGGGAGCTGGGGAGCATTTTAAGTAATAAAACAGCAAATGTGTGTAAAACTCCAACCAAAGCTTGGGATTCAAACCACTGCCTGTAACTAGTATAACGGGGGGAGTTACACTCTAAAAAACAAGAGACTTACTGGAAAGCATCCTTTGTGAAATATGAGTACAATAAAAAAAGTGTACAGCAGAGGGAGCTGGGGAGCATTTTAAGTAATAAAAACAGCAAATGTGTGTAAACTCCAACCAAAGCTTTGGGATTCCAAACCACTGCCTGTAACTAGTATAAAGGGAGAGTTCTCTTCGAAAAGCAGAGAATTTACTGGGAAAGCATCCTTTGTGAACTTATCAGTGAAAATAAAAAAGTGTACAGCAGGCGCTGGGAAGCATTTCTAAGCAATAAAAACAGCAAATGTGTGTAAAACTCCAACCAAAGCTTTGGGATTCAAATCACTGCCCTGTAACTAGTGTAAAGGGGAGAGTTTTACTCTTAAAAGCAAGAGAATTTACTTGGAATGCATCCTTTGTGAAGTTATGAGTCAAAATAAAAGAAGTGTACAGCAGGCGCTGGGAGCATTTTTCAGCAATAAAAACTGCAAATGTGTGTAAAACTCCAACCAAAGCTTTGGATTCAAACCACTGCCTGTAACTAGTATAACGGGGAGAGTTTTACTCCAAATGCAAGAGAATTTACTGGAAACCATCCTTTGTGAAGTTATGAGTTACAAAATAGAAAGTGTACATGTGCCAAGGCGCATGGGAAGCGATTGTTCATGGAAGCAATAAAACCTGCAAATGTTTGTAAAACTCCAACCACAGCGCTTTTGGGATGACAAACCACTGCCGTGTAACAAGTATAAGGGGAGAGTTCTACCTCTAGTAGCCAGAGAGATTTAGTGGGAAGCATCCTCGTGAAGTTCTGGGGATTCAATAGAGGTGGAACATAAGAGTGCGCTGGGAAGCAGTTTTAGGCATAAAAAC
>NW_026905149.1:0-1636 GCF_024500275.1 Phycodurus eques | reverse complement strand
GGCAGGCCCAGACCATGTGTCCCCATCCTGCCTCAAAGTCTGCGCGGACCAGCTCGCTCCAGTCTTCACTCAGATCTTCAACAGATCTTTGGAAATGTGCGAAGTTCCATCCTGTTTCAAATGCTCCACCATCATTCCAGTCCCTAAGAAACCTGCAATCTCTGGTCTGAATGACTACAGGCCTGTCGCTTTGACATCTGTGGTCATGAAGTCCTTTGAACGTCTCGTGCTGGACCACCTCAAGAGTGTCACAGGTCCCCTGCTGGACCCCCTGCAGTTTGCCTACCAAGCGAACAGGTCTGCGGATGATGCAGTCAACATGGGACTGCACTTCATCCTAGAACACCTCGACAGTGCAGGGACCTACGCGAGGATCCTGTTTGTGGATTTCAGCTCAGCGTTCAACACCATCATCCCTGAACTCCTTTCAACCAAGCTTCTCCAGCTCAGCGTCTCACCTGCCATCTGCCAGTGGATTTACAGCTTTCTGACGGGCAGGACACAGCAGGTCAGGCTGGGGGAGGCCACCTCATCCACACGCAGCATCAGCACTGGGGCGCCCCAAGGTTGTGTCCTCTCTCCGCTGCTCTTCTCTCTCTACACGAACGACCGCACCTCAGCGCACCCGACTGTCAAACTCCAGTCAATTTTTTGACTTGAGTTTGTTGTCACATTTCTGTGGGGCCAATTATGTATTACTCGTGCACTCACTGTAGTTGTCTCCCCATGCTGCACTATTTGCATATACTGGCCACTCCTGCCAGAGTAGCATCTGCTCCATTTGCACACTGATTGAGGAGTATCTGTAACATTTGCACAACCAACTTTGTCCCAGATGATCGCACTACTCGTCACTTTAAACCGCATGCACTCCTTGAAGTCTCGGCGCCCTTTGCACAATGGTCATTGCACCGGACTATTGCAATATTAGTCATTCGAACTGCTCTAAGTGCTAGAGGACTCTGCATCTTTTTGCACAATTGTCAAAAAAAAAAATAATGTACCGGCATTACCAGATAACTAGCAACCTTTTATTGCTCAGTGACTGTTTTGTTTTTTTTGTCAATGTCTTTTCTGTCTCCAAAGTCTGTTGTCGTACTAGAGCAGCTCCAACTACCGGAGACAAATTCCTTGTGTGTTTTTTGGACATACTTGGCATATAATGATGATTCTGATTCTGATTCTGATGAACATCAGTTTGTCCTGATGAAAGGGTGGTGGGGGGCTCCAGTGAATCTGATGGGCAGAGATCTGCTTATCAAAACCAGGGCTACCATCCTTTGTAGCCCGGACGGACTGACGATACGGTTGCCCGATGGGACTGTGATGAACTGAGAGTAGAAAATTGTCCACCGCATGGAACATGGTACAACAAGAAGCGACCGCCGCAGAAACCAAGGAGGGAGGCGGCGTCTACTCGGCCTTCCTGCGGTGGAAGCCCTGAATCGACTCTCTTGCCTCCTACAGCCCTCCGATCGATCCCCTCCATCTCACACTGTACTATGATAAAAATGACTATTTGGTTTACAGAGAAGCTTTTGAGTCAATACAGGAGGAAAACTGGATGCTCAATAGTAAAGGTATTTACATCGGCAAGCAAGGTGTGGCAGCTGCCTCCACCTTGAAGCCAGAGCAG
>NW_026905148.1:0-1639 GCF_024500275.1 Phycodurus eques | reverse complement strand
AAAGCTTTGGGATTCAAACCACTGCCTGTAACTAGTATAAAGCGGAGAGTTTTACTCTAAAAAGCAAGAGAATGTACTGGGAAATCATCCTTTGTGAAGTTATGAGTCAAATAAAAAACGTGTACAGCAGGAGCTGGGAAGCATTTTTAAGCAATAAAAACAGCAAATGTTTGTAAAATTCCAACCAAAGCTTTGGGATTCAAACCACTGCCTGTAACTACTATCAAGGGGAGAGTTTTACTCTAAAATGCAAGAGAATTTACTTGGAAAGCATCCTTTGTGAAGTTATGAGTTACAATAAAAAAAGTGTACAGCAGAGGGAGCTGGGGAGCATTTTTAAGTAATAAAAACAGCAAATGTGTGTAAAACTCCAACCAAAGCTTTGGGATTCAAACCACTGCCTGTAACTAGTATAACGGGGAGAGTTATACTGTAAAAAACAAGAGACTTTACTGGGAAAGCATCCTTTGTGAAGTTATGAGTCAAAATGTAAAAGTTTCAGCAATAAAAACTGCAAATGTTTGTAAAACTCCAACCAAAGCTTTGGGATTCAAACCACTGCCTGTAACTAGTATAAAGGGGAGAGTTTTACTCTAAAAAGCAAGAGAATGTACTGGGAAATCATCCTTTGTGAAGTTATGAGTTAAAATAAAAAAACGTGTACAGCAGGTCGCTGGGAAGCATTTTTAAGCAATAAAAACAGCAAATGTGTGTAAATTCCAACCAAAGCTTTGGGATCAAACCACTGCCTGTAACTAGTATAACGGGTGAGAGTTTTACTCTAAAAATGCAAGAGAATTTACTTGGAAAGATACTTTGGAAGTTATAGTGAAAATAGAAAAAGTGTACAGCAGCGCTGGAAGCATTTTTAAGCAATAAAAACAGCAAATGTGTGTCAAACTCCAAACAAAGCTTTGGGATTCAAACCACTGCCTGTACTATGTATAAAGGGGAGAGTTCTACTCTCAAAAGCAAGAGAATTTACTGGGAAAGCATCCTTTGTGAAGTTATGAGTAAATAAAAAAAGAGTGTACAGCAGAGGGAGCTGGGAAGCATTTTTAAGCGATAAACAACTGCAATGTGTGTACAAACTCCACACAAAGCTTTGGGATTCAAACCACTGCCTGTAACTTAGTATAAAGGGGAGAGTTTTACTCTAAAATGCAAGAGAATTTACTTGGAAAGCATCCTTTGTGAAGTTATGAGTCAAAATAAAAAAGTGTACAGCAGGCGCTGGGAAGAATTTTTAAGCAATAAAAACAGCAAATGTGTGTAAAACTCCAACCAAAGCTTTGGGATTCAAACCACTGCCTGTAACTTAGTATAAAGGGGAGAGTTCTACTCTGAAAAGCAAGATAATTTACTGGGAAAGCATCCTTTGTGAAGTTATGAGTTACAAATAAAAAAAAGTGTACAGCAGAGGGAGCTGGGAAGCATTTTTAAGCTAATACAAAACATGCAAATGTGTGTAAAACTCCAACCAAAGCTTTGGGATTCAAACCACTGCCTGTAACTTAGTATAAAGGGGAGAGTTCTACTCTAAAAAGCAAGAGAATTTACTGGGAAAGCATCCTTTGTGAAGTTATAGTGAAAATAAAAAAAGTGTACAGCAGGCGCTGGGAAGCATTTTAAAGCATAA
>NW_026905147.1:0-1641 GCF_024500275.1 Phycodurus eques | reverse complement strand
GCATGGAGCTCGTCTCATCTGAGTCCCAGAAGGGAGCTCTGATTTCCCGCATGGACCTCTGGCATTAAGCTCTGACTTCCAGCATGGAGCTCGTCTCATCTGAGTCCCAGAAGGGAGCTCTTATTTCCCGCATGGACCTCTGGCATTAAGCTCTGACTTCCAGCATGGAGCTCGTCTCATCTGAGTCCCAGAAGGGAGCTCTGATTTCCCGCATGGACCTCGGGCATTAAGCATGGGGCTCTGACTTCCAGCATGGAGCTCGTCTCATCTGAGTCCCGGAAGGGAGCTCTGATTTCCCGCATGGACCTCGGGCATTAAGGCTACTTTGTTACATTTTGGGATGAATGCTGGGCTTTGCTGAGACTGTGCAAGATGCTTTGCGTGAGCTCCGGATAGGCGACTTTGTGACATTTTGGGATGCGTGCTGGTACTTTGCTGGGACTGAGTGCCGCTGCATTTTGGGATCCATGCGGGTCCGTTTTGGGACTGAGTGCCGCTGCATTTTGGAATACATGATGGTCCGTTTTGGGGTCCAGGCTGGGACTTAGTGCCGCTGCATTTTGGGATCTTTGGCTTGCATGGAGCTCGTCTCATCTGAGTCCCAGAAGGGAGCTCTGATTTCCCGCATGGACCTCTGGCATTAAGCTCTGACTTCCAGCATGGAGCTCGTCTCATCTGAGTCCCAGGAAGGGAGCTCTGATTTCCCGCATGGACCTCTGGCATTAAGCATGCTGACTTCCAGCATGGAGCTCGTCTCATCTGAGTCCCAGAAGGGAGCTCTTATTTCCCGCATGGACCTCGGGCATTAAGCATGGAGCTCTGACTTCCAGCATGGAGCTCGTCTCATCTGAGTCCCAGAAGGGAGCTCTGATTTCCCGCATGGACCTCGGGCATTAAGCATGGGGCTTTGACTTCCAGCATGGAGCTCGTCTCATCTGAGTCCCAGAAGGGAGCTCTGATTTCCCGCATGGACCTCGGGCATTAAGCTCTGACTTCCAGCATGGAGCTCGTCTCATCTGAGTCCCAGAAGGGAGCTCTTATTTCCCGCATGGACCTCTGGCATTAAGCTCTGACTTCCAGCATGGAGCTCGTCTCATCTGAGATCCCGGAAGGGAGCTCTTATTTCCCGCATGGACCTCGGGCATTAAGCATGGAGCGCTGACTTCCAGCATGGAGCTCGTCTCATCTGAGACCCGGAAGGGAGCTCTGATTTCCCGCATGGACCTCGGGCATTAAGGCTACTTTGTTACATTTTGGGATGAATGCTGGGCTTTGCTGAGACTGTGCAAGATGCTTTGCGTGAGCTCCGGATAGGCGACTTTGTGACATTTTGGGATGCGTGCTGGTACTTTGCTGGGCCTGAGTGCCGCTGCATTTTGGGATCCATGCGGGTCCGTTTTGGGACTGAGTGCCGCTGCATTTTGGAATACATGATGGTCCGTTTTGGGGTCCAGGCTGGGGACTTAGTGCCGCTGCATTTTGGGATCTTTGGCTTGCATGGAGCTCGTCTCATCTGAGTCCCAGAAGGGAGCTCTGATTTCCCGCATGGACCTCTGGCATTAGCATGGCTCTGACTTCCAGCATGGAGCTCGTCTCATCTGAGTCCCAGAAGGGAGCTCTGATTTCCCGCATGGACCTCGG
>NW_026905146.1:0-1647 GCF_024500275.1 Phycodurus eques | reverse complement strand
GAATGCTGGGCTTTGCTGAGACTGTGCAAGATGCTTTGCGTGAGCTCCGGATAGGCGACTTTGTGACATTTTGGGATGCGTGCTGGTACTTTGCTGGGACTGAGTGCCGCTGCATTTTGGGATCCATGCGGGTCCGTTTTGGGACTGAGTGCCGCTGCATTTTGGGATCTTTGGCTTGCATGGAGCTCGTCTCATCTGAGTCCCAGAAGGGAGCTCTGATTTCCCGCATGGACCTCTGGCATTACGCTCTGACTTCCAGCATGGAGCTCGTCTCATCTGAGTCCCAGAAGGGAGCTCTGATTTCCCGCATGGACCTCGGGCATTAAGCTCTCACTTCCAGCATGGAGCTCGTCTCATCTGAGTCCCGGAAGGGAGCTCTGATTTCCCGCATGGACCTCTGGCATTACGCTCTGACTTCCAGCATGGAGCTCGTCTCATCTGAGTCCCAGAAGGGAGCTCTGATTTCCCGCATGGACCTCTGGCATTAAGCTCTGACTTCCAGCATGGAGCTCGTCTCATCTGAGTCCCAGAAGGGAGCTCTTATTTCCCGCATGGACCTCGGGCATTAAGCATGGAGCGCTGACTTCCAGCATGGAGCTCGTCTCATCTGAGTCCCAGAAGGGAGCTCTGATTTCCCGCATGGACCTCGGGCATTAAGCATGGGGCTTTGACTTCCAGCATGGAGCTCGTCTCATCTGAGTCCCAGAAGGGAGCTCTGATTTCCCGCATGGACCTCGGGCATTAAGCATGGGGCTTTGACTTCCAGCATGGAGCTCGTCTCATCTGAGTCCCAGAAGGGAGCTCTGATTTCCCGCATGGACCTCGGGCATTAAGCATGGGGCTTTGACTTCCAGCATGGAGCTCGTCTCATCTGAGTCCCAGAAGGGAGCTCTGATTTCCCGCATGGACCTCTGGCATTAAGCGCTGACTTCCAGCATGGAGCTCGTCTCATCTGAGACCCGGAAGGGAGCTCTGATTTCCCGCATGGACCTCGGGCATTAGGCATGGGGCTCTCACTTCCAGCATGGAGCTCGTCTCATCTGAGTCCCGGAAGGGAGCTCTGATTTCCCGCATGGACCTCGGGCATTAAGGCTACTTTGTTACATTTTGGGATGAATGCTGGGCTTTGCTGAGACTGTGCAAGATGCTTTGCGTGAGCTCCGGATAGGCGACTTTGTGACATTTTGGGATGCGTGCTGGTACTTTGCTGGGACTGAGTGCCGCTGCATTTTGGGATCCATGCGGGTCCGTTTTGGGACTGAGTGCCGCTGCATTTTGGGATCTTTGGCTTGCATGGAGCTCGTCTCATCTGAGTCCCAGAAGGGAGCTCTGATTTCCCGCATGGACCTCTGGCATTACGCTCTGACTTCCAGCATGGAGCTCGTCTCATCTGAGTCCCAGAAGGGAGCTCTGATTTCCCGCATGGACCTCGGGCATTAAGCATGGGGCTTTGACTTCCAGCATGGAGCTCGTCTCATCTGAGTCCCAGAAGGGAGCTCTGATTTCCCGCATGGACCTCGGGCATTAAGCATGGGGCTTTGACTTCCAGCATGGAGCTCGTCTCATCTGAGTCCCAGAAGGGAGCTCTGATTTCCCGCATGGACCTCGGGCATTAAGGCTACTTGTTACATTTTGGATGAATGCTGG
>NW_026905145.1:0-1661 GCF_024500275.1 Phycodurus eques | reverse complement strand
AACGACCAATCTCGTCCGATCTCGGAAGCTAAACAGGGGCGGGCCTGGTTAGTACTTGGATGGGAGACCGCCTGGGATTACCAGGTGCCGTAAGCTTTTTCACTTTAGATTCTCGTGGAATCGTTTTCTTATCGGTGGTTGACCGAAATTATAATGCAGTCATCCTCTCTCTTATGATTTACCATCTCTTTATTAGGAGACAGAATCTTCAAGTAGCTTTATTAAACATCCTGTTTCTCCTTTTCCGACAGTAAAAATAAAATAAAATCGATACACATATATATCTATATATATATATATATATATATATATATATATTAGTATCACGTGATACGTCACAATTTTATCACATCAGTGCTTTTAATTGGCTCGAGGCTAAGGATACAAAGGTATGGATTTTTAAATGATTCGTAATTATTGCACATTATTGTGTGGACCTCAAAGTTCGCATCATCCACACACAAAAAATCCAAAATAGACCAGCCAACAATTGGAGAATAAAGATGACGCAATCCGCTCGAGATATTTTTAAGCGAAATATGATATTTTTTAAATATAAAATTTTGCTTTTCAGGTCACCATGTGGCTAACGGCCATACTACCCTGAGGAAACCTGATCTCATCCGATCTCTGAAGCTAAGCAGGGGTGGGCCTGTTTAGTACTTGGATGGGAGACCGCCTGGGAATACCAGGTCCCATAAGTTTTTCACTTTAGATTCTCGTGGAATCGTTTTCTTATCGGTGGTTGACCGAAATTATAATGCAGTCATCCTCTCTCTTATGATTTACCGTCTCTTTATTAGGAGACATAATCTTCAAGTACCTTTTTTAAACATCCCGTTTCTCCTTTTCCGACAGTAAAAATAAAATAAAATCGATACACACATATATCTATATATATATATCTATATATATATTAGTATCACGTGATACGTCACAATTTTATCACATCAGTGCTTTTAATTGGCTCGAGGCTAAGGATACAAAGGTATGGATTTTTAAATGATTCGTAATTATTGCACATTATTGTGTGGACCTCAAAGTTCGCATCATCCACACAAAAAAAATCCAAAATAGACCAGCCAACAATTGGAGAATAAAGATGACGCGATCCGCTCGAGATATTTTTAAGCGAAATATGATATTTTTTAAATATAAAATGTTGCTTTTCAGGTAACCATGTGGCTTACGGCCATACTACCCTGAGAACGCCCGATCTCGGAAGCTAAGCAGGGGCGGGCCTGGTTAGTACTTGGATGGGAGACCGCCTGGGAATACCAGGTACCGTAAGCTTTTTCACTTTAGATTCTCGTGGAATCATTTTCTTATCGGTGGTTGACCTAAATTATAATGCAGTCATCCTCTCTCTTATAATTTACCGTCTCTTTATTAGGAGACAGAATCTTCAAGTACCTTTTTTAAACATCCCGTTTCTCCTTTTCCGACAGTAAAAATAAAATAAAATCGATATACACATATATCTATATATATATATATATATATATATATATATATATATATATATATATATATATTAGTATTACGTGATACGTCACAATTTTATCACATCAGTGCTTTTAATTGGCTTGAGGCTAAGGATACAAAGGTATGGATTTTTAAATGATTCGTAATTATTGCACATTATTGTGTGGACCTCAAAG
>NW_026905144.1:0-1661 GCF_024500275.1 Phycodurus eques | reverse complement strand
TTTATTTATGTTTAACACAACGTTCCAACTTCATTGGAATTGAGGTTGTAATTGCATTACACTCGGTCGCACCGACATAACAAATGCACAACATATCCACATAGAGTGGGTTGGGAAGTTCACTCCGGGCACGCTGTCCACGCCCCGGAACCTTCGGTAACTCAGAGCGTTGTTAGTGTGTGTGCCACCCGATACAAGTACCGTATTTTCACGACCGTAGGGCGCACCGTATTAAAAGGCGCAGTCTCAGTAACGGGGTCTATTTCTGTTTTTAACACACACATAAGGTGAACCGTATTATTGGGCGCAGGCATGGTAAAACATACGCTAGCTTAAAACATACGGTAGCATGCATGCACGCTAAAACTATGTTTTATAAAAAGGCAGCGGGAGCAAAACTGAGTGCGGTTGTACTTTATTTAAGTATTTGACAATGTACTCACGTTATTTTTTGATCAATCCTCATCCACAAATCCATCAAAGTTCTCATCTTCTGTATCCGAAATGAACAGCTGGACAAGATCTCCAACAAACACGCCGGGTTCCCTCTCGTCATTGTCAGAGTCAGTCTCGTTGCCGGGGGGGCTGTTCAGCAATGATGTCGGCTTTTGCGAAAGCTCGGACAATAGTCAAAGCAGATACCTTAGCCCAGGCATCCACAATCCATTCACATATGGTGGCGTAACTCACCCAGCATTGCCTCCCAGTCTTAGTTGCACTTGATTTTTCACAGCGGCTGTGAGATGGGCGCACATGGAGTCACAGATCAACGGGGACGGTGACGCGTGGAAAAAAACATCCGGCCTCTTTACGTACACCTCACTCAGCCACTCTCTCATTTTCTCCTCGTCCATCCAGCCCTTTTGATTGGCCTTAACGATGACTTCGGCTGGAAACTTTTCTTTAGGCAGCGTCTTCCTCTTAAATATCACCATAGGTGGCAGGTTGTCCATTACCATGGCAACCAAGCACAACAGTAAAAGCCGACTTCTCGTGCCCCGTTGTGCGTATCGCTACCGTGCTGGTCCCCTTCTTCTCTACAGTGTGGTTCACCGGGAGCGACACCTCGTCCATATTGATGTGGTTGCGCTGGATGTGTTTGTCGGCAATCTTTTTACTGCAGTCGGAGCGGAAGATGGCAAGCTCTTCCTTGCAATCCGCCGGAAGTTGCTGCGCCACGGTAGTCCTTGCCCGGATGGATAGATGGCGCCATTTCATAAAACGAAAGCACCAAGACGGACCTCCTTGAAAATGTTCGATTTTCATTTCTTCTGCAAGCGTTATTGCCCTAAATCGAATGGTGACTGGAGAGACGCTTCTCCCGGTTGTTCTTTGCTCATTAATCCATTGCTCGAGTTGGTCTTCCAACTTGGGCCACCTAGCCTTGTTTCCGTGGAAACTCAGCTTCGTCTTCTTGACTTGGCGAAGCTCGTTTTCCTGCTTCCTCCACGTGCGAAACATGGATTCGTTGATCTAGAATTCTCTCGCGGCTGCTTGATTCCCATGTTCCTCCGCGTAGTGATAGCTTGCAGTTTAAACTGTGCTTCGTAAGCATATCTCTTCGTAGGTGCCATTTTTGGGGGTTCTTCGCCAAACCGATGTTGTTTGCACATACCGGCGCGATATATATACGACTGGGGGCGTGCCTTTAGCGTCCTCTT
>NW_026905143.1:0-1662 GCF_024500275.1 Phycodurus eques | reverse complement strand
TGGGAGGAAACCGGAGTGCCTGGAGAAAACCCACGCAGGCACGGGGAGAACATACAAACTCCACACAGTCGGGGCCGGGGATTGAACCCGGGTCCTCAGAACTGTGAGGCTGACGCTCTAACCAGTCAGCCACCTTGCCGCCATGACTGCACTTCATCCTAGAACACCTCGACAGTGCAGGGACCTACGCGAGGATCCTGTTCGTGGACTTCAGCTCAGCGTTCAACACCATCATCCCTGAACTCCTTTCAACCAAGCTTCTCCAGCTCAGCGTCTCACCTGCCATCTGCCAGTGGATTTACAGCTTTCTGACGGGCAGGACACAGCAGGTCAGGCTGGGGGAGGCAACCTCATCCACACGCAGCATCAGCACTGGGGCGCCCCAAGGTTGTGTCCTCTCTCCGCTGCTCTTCTCTCTCTACACGAACGACTGCACCTCAGCGAACCCGACTGTCAAGCTCCTGAAGTTTGCAGATGACACCACTGTCATCGGCCTCATCAAGGACGGTGACGAGTCTGCATATCGACAGGAAGCGGAGCGGCTGGAGCTGTGGTGCGGGCGACACAACCTGGAGCTGAACACGCTCAAGACGGTAGAGATGATCGTGGACTTCAGGAGGCATCCTTCGCCACAGCTGCCCCTCACGTTGTCCAGCTGCCTTGTGTCAACCGTCGAGACCTTCAAGTTCCTGGGAATTACAATCTCTCAGGACCTGAAGTGGGCGAACAACATCAACTCCGTCCTCAAAAAGGCCCAGCAGAGGATGTACTTCCTGCGGCTTCTGAGAAAGCACGGCCTGCCACCGGAGCTGCTGAGACAGTTCTACACAGCGGTCATCGAATCGGTCCTGTGTTCTTCCATCACAGTCTGGTTTGGTGCTGCTACAAAAAAGGACAAGCTCCAACTGCAACGGACAATCAAAACTGCTGAAAGGATTGTCGGTAACCCCCTACCCACCATTGAGGACTTGCACGCTGCCAGAACTAAGACAAGGGCGTGCAAAATCCTCTCGGACCGTCTGCACCCCGGTCACCAGCTCTTCCAGCTCCTTCCCTCAGGTAGGCGCTACCGATCAACACTAACTAGAACTAGTAGACATTCCAACAGCTTCTTCCCTCTTGCGATCAACTTCTTAAACACCTAACCTATAATTCCATTACAACAAGCTGGCAATTTTTTGACTTGAGTTCGTTGTCACATTTCTGTGGGGCCAATTATTTATTACTTGTGCACTCACTGTAGTTGTCTCGCCATGCTGCACTATTTGCATATACTGGCCACTCATGCCAGAGTAGCATCTGCTCCATTTGCACACTGATTGAGGAGTATCTGTAACATTTGCACAACCGACATTGTCCCAGATGATCGCACTACTTGTCACTTTAAACCGCATACACTCCTTGAAGTCTCAGCGCCCTTTGCACAATGGTCATTGCACCGGACTATTGCAATATTAGTCGTTCGAAACTGCTCTAAGTGCTAGAGGACTCTGCATCTTTTTGCACAATTGTTTTTTGTCAATGTCTTTATGTCCCCAAAGTGTTCTGTAAATTGACTGTTTGTTGTACTAGAGCGGCTCCAACTACCGGAGACAAATTCCTTGTGTGTTTTTGGACATACTTGGCAAATAAAGATGATTCTGATTCTGATTCTGATTCTGA
>NW_026905142.1:0-1668 GCF_024500275.1 Phycodurus eques | reverse complement strand
ATAAAGGGGAGAGATCTACTCGAAAAGGCAAGAGAATTTACTGGGAAAGCATCCTTTGTGAAGTTATGGGTTAAAATAAAAAAAGTGTACAGCAGGTGCTGGGAAGCATTTTTAAGCAATAAAAACTGCAGATGTGTGTAAAACTCCAACCAAAGCTTTGGGATTCAAACCACTGCCTGTAACTAGTATAAAGGGGAGAGTTTTACTCTAAAATGCAAGAGAATTTACTGGGAAAGCATCCTTTGTGAATTTAAAAGTGAAAATAAAAAAGTGTACAGGGGGCGCTGCGAAGCATTTTTTAAGCAATAAAAACAGCAAATGTGTGTCAAACTCCAACCATAGCTTTGGGATTCAAACCACTGCCTGTAACTAGTATAAAGGGGAGAGTTCTACTCGAAAAGGCAAGAGAATTTACTGGGAAAGCATCCTTTGTGAAGTTATGAGTTAAAATAAAAAAAGTGTACAGCAGGTGCTGGGAAGCATTTTTAAGCAATAAAATCTGCAGATGTGTGTAAAACTCCAACTAAAGCTTTGGGATTCAAACCACTGCCTGTAACTAGTATAAAGGGGAGAGTTTTACTCTAAAATGCAAGAGAATTTACTTGGAAAGCATCCTTTGTGAAGTTATGAGTCAAAATGAAAAAGTTTCATCAATAAAAACTGCAAATGTTTTTAAAACTACAACCAAAGCTTTGGGATTCAAACCACTGCCTGTAACAAGAATAAAGGGGGGAGTTTTATTCTAAAAAGCAAGAGAATTTACTCGGAAACCATCCTTTGTGAAGTTATGAGTTACAATAAAAAAAGTGTACAGCAGAGGGAGCTGGGAAGCATTTTTAAGCAATACAAACTGCAAATGTGTGTAAAACTCCAACCAAAGCTTTGGGATTCAAACCACTGCCTGTAACTAGTATAAAGGGGAGCGTTTTACTCAAAAAAGCAAGAGAATTTACTGGGAAAGCATCTTTGTGAAGTTATGAGTTACAATAAAAAAAAGTGTACAGCAGAGGGAGCTGGGGAGCATTTTTAAGCAATAAAAACTGCAAATGTTTGTAAAACTACAACCAAATCTTTGGGATTCAAACCACTGCCTGTAACTCGTATAAAGGGGAGAGTTTTACTCTAAAAAGCAAGAGAATTTACTGGGAAATCATCCTTTGTGAAGTTATGAGTTACAATAATAAAAAGTGTACAGCAAAGGGAGCTGAGAAGCATTTTTAAGCAATAAAAACTGCAAATATGTGTAAAACTCAAACCAAAGCTTTGGGATTCAAACCACTGCCTGTAACTAGTATAAAGGGGAGAGTTTTACTCTAAAAAGCAAGAGAATTACTGGGAAAGCATCCTTTGTGAAGTTATGAGTTACAATAAAAAAAGTGTACAGCAGAGGGAGCTGGGAAGCATTTTTAAGCAATAAAAACTGCAAATGTTTGTAAAACTCCAACCAAAGCTTTGGGATTCAAACCACTGCCTGTAACTAGTATAAAGGGGAGAGTTTTACTCTAAAAGCAAGAGAATGTACTCTGGAAAGCATCCTTTGTGAAGTTATGAGTTCAATAAAAAAATGTACAGCAGAGGGAGCTGGGGAGCATTTTAAGCAATAAAAACAGCAAATGTGTGTAAAACTCCTACCAAAGCTTTGGGATTCAAACCACTGCCTGTAACTAG
>NW_026905141.1:0-1671 GCF_024500275.1 Phycodurus eques | reverse complement strand
TTACAGCAGTGTTTGAATCCAAGCTTTGTTGGAGTTTTACACACATTTGCTGTTTTTATTGCTTAAAATGCTCCACAGTCCTCTGCTGTACATTTTTTTAGTGTAACTCATAACTTCACAAAGATGCTTTCCCAGTAAATCTCTTGCATTTTAGGGAAAACCACTCCCTTTATACTCAGTTACAGGCAGTGATTTGATATCCCAAAGCTTTGCGTTGGAGTTTTACACACATTTGCAGTTTTATATTGCTTAAAAATGATCTGTCCGTTGTACAGCGCCCATGCTGGCACACTTTTTTATTTTGACTCATAACTCACACAAGGATGCTTTCCCAGCTAAAGTCTCTTATGCTCTTTTTCGAGAGTAGAACTCTCACAATTCTTGATATATAGTCTCACAGGCAGTGGTTCTTGAATCAGCTCCTTGGTTGAGGTTTACACACATTGGCAGTTTTTGCTTTATCGCTTAAAAATGCTTCCCAGCGCCCGACTGTGACACACTTTTTTAATAGTGACTCAAACTTCACAGAGATGCATTTCCCAGTCAATTCTCTTGCCATTTTCTAGAGTAGAACTCTCCCCTTTTCTATACTAGTGCCAGGCTCAAGTGGTTTCGAATCCAAAGCTTTCGGTTGGAGTTTTACACAGCATTTGCAGTTTTTATCGCTGAAAAATGCTCCCAGCGCCTCGCTGTACACTTTTTATTTGACTCATAACTCCACAAAGGATGCTTTCCAGTACAATTCTCTTGCATCGTAGAGCAGTTAAAACTCTCCACGTTATACTAGTCTCTAAGTACAGGCAGTGTTTGAATCCCAAAGCTATGAGTTGGAGTTTACACACATTTGCAGTTTCTATGTCGCTGAAAACAATGCTCCCAGCGCTCACTGTTCTGCTACACTTTTATATTTTGACTCATAACTTCACAAAGGATGCTTTCCAGTAAATTCTTGTTTTTAGAGTAGAACTCTCCCTTGATACTAGTACAGGAAGTGGTTTGAATCCCAAAGCTTTGGTTGGAGTTTTACACACATTTGCAGTTTTTATTGCTTAAAAAATGCTTCCCAGCTCCCTCTGCTGTACACTTTTTATTGTAACTCATAACTTCACAAAGGATGCTTTCCCAGTAAATTCTCTTGCTTTTAGAGTAAAACGCTACCCTTTATACGAGTTACATGCAGTGGTTTTAATCCCAAAGCTTTGGTTCGGAGTTTTACAAACATTTGCAGTTTTATTGCTTAAAAATGCTCCAGCACCTGCTGTACACTTTTTTATTTAACTCATAACTTCACAAAGGATGCTTTCCCAGTACATTCTCTTGCCTTTTCGAGTCAAATTCTCCCCTTTATACTAGTTACAGGCAGTGATTTTCAATCCAAAAGCTTTGGTTGGAATTTTAACCACATTTGCTGTTTTTATGACTTAAAAATGCTCCCCAGCTCCCCTCTCTGTACACTTTTTTTATTGTAACTCATACTTCACAAAGATGCTTTCGCAGTAAATTCTATGGCTTTTTTGAGTAAAACTCTCCCCTTTATACTAGTTACAGGCAGTTGTTTGAATCCAAAAGCTTTGGTTGGTGTTTTACACACATTTGCAGTTTTTATTGCTTAAAAAGCTTCCCAGCGCCTGCTGTACACTTTTTTTATTTTCACTCTTAAATTCACAAAGG
>NW_026905140.1:0-1672 GCF_024500275.1 Phycodurus eques | reverse complement strand
GAGTTCAATTCTCACTGAGGCCTGAAGTCTAGTTTCACATTTGTAATACATGATGCTCGACAGGGTAGGAAACCAGTTTCCTGAATAGTCAATTTGAGTGTGCTATAAGGCATGATGTACTCTGTCCTCCCTTGCTAACCTACCATTAGCACTATGGTGAACAAGCTGATCACAGACATTTCCAAGCTGTGCTCTTTATTTTATAAAATTAGTTGATAGCTCATGAGCTAAAATGCTAACAGAAGGTCTCATATCTCAGGGGCGAGAGCACCGGTCTTGTAAACCAGGGGTCGTGATTTCAATTCTCATGAGGGCCTTCCACCCAGATACAGATTCAATGTTTATGCGAACCATTCTTGAGTTGTGGTTTCTTTGTATTCTAATTGATATTTATTGAGAATTACAATCGTTCAGTTGAATAGAGCAAAGTTTGTGAAGGGCAATTTCAGAAACAAAAAAAGAGAGAGAGTGAAAAGGTAGCTAAATAATATTGAAAAGACAACAACAAAAGACAAAACTCTCTAGCTGTTAACAAGTTGAGGAAAGTAATCTACGACAATGACATGAGGGAAGGATACAACAAGATAGGACAGGAATGGACACGACAGGGATAGGAGTGGAAGCATGCAGGACAGGGGGTCGTGGAACCGGCTTTACAACTGAAGTGTGGTGGGAGTGGCTATGTAAATTATAAACATCTATAGGACCAGAGTGTAAGTGAGGGGCTACCCAAGAAATTCTCATAGTTCTCAGTCATTTGTCGAAGATGCCTGAGGAATGGAGGAAAAGTGTCCTGGTTCCCATTTTTAAGAACAAAGATGACGTGCAGAGCTGTGGGAACTATAGAGGAATAAAGTTGATGGGCCACACAATAACGTTATGGGAAAGAGTAGTGGAGGCTAGACTCAGGACAGAAGTGAGTATTTGCGAGCAACAGTATGGTTTCATGACTAGAAAGAGTACCAAAGATGCATTATTTGTCTTGAGGATGTTGATGGAAAAGTACAGAGAAGGTCAGAAGAAGATATATTATGTCTTTGTAGATCCAACCGGAGAAGGAGCTGCCAGCTTTGAGGCCTGTTAGTGTTTCAGCTCATGTACTTACAACACCTAATATTGCAAAATGAAACTTCAAGTATTCTGAGATTTAAGTAGACAAAAGGTTGGAAAGGTCTGTCGTCAGCTTATTCGCAAGGGATGAAAGCGTACCTGATGATTTTTGACACACTCAAAATGACCATGCAGACAGCCACATTCCAAGTGTGGATAGCATCATGAATTGCAACTGCGAAAATTGACTTTAGGCCTCAATTAAAATGGACCTCACAAGCAATGGTTTACTAAACCAGTGCTCTAACCACTGAGCTACAAGGCTTTCTTGTGCTGGATAGACTTCGTTAAGGAGCTAATTTAGCTGTCACCGCGGCATGGTTAGCACGCCTGCCTCACAGTTCTGAGGACGGGTTCAAATCTGGCCTCGCCTGTGTGAGTTTGTATGTTCTCCCGATGAGCCACGTGGTCCCGCAACGCTATCCACTATGCCGCCTTCGACACCACACACCTGCTCCAACAACTAGAAAAATTCGTCGTCACCCAGGTCGACCTCAGCGGAATCCCCAGACGTTCAAAGCGTTTTGTAGGTGGCCTACTCATTGTTTAACATAGGAACTTT
>NW_026905139.1:0-1679 GCF_024500275.1 Phycodurus eques | reverse complement strand
TGAACGTTTCGTGCTGGACCACCTCAAGAGTGTCACAGGTCCCCTGCTGGACCCCCTGCAGTTTGCCTACCAAGCGAACAGGTCTGCGGATGATGCAGTCAACATGGGACTGCACTTCATCCTAGAACACCTCGACAGTGCAGGGACCTACGCGAGGATCCTGTTCGTGGACTTCAGCTCAGCATTCATCACCATCATCCCTGAACTCCTTTCAACCAAGCTTCTCCAGCTCAGCGTCTCACCTGCCATCTGCCAGTGGATTTACAGCTTTCTGAGGGGCAGGACACAGCAGGTCAGGCTGGGGGAGGCCACCTCATCCACACGCAGCATCAGCACTGGGGCGCCCCAAGGTTGTGTCCTCTCTCCATCACAGTCTGGTTTGGTGCTGCTACAAAAAAGGACAAACTCCGACTGCAACGGACAATCAAAACTGCTGAAAGGATTGTCGGTACCCCCCTACCCACCATTGAGGACTTGCACGCTGCCAGAACTAAGACAAGGGCGTGCAAAATCCTCTCGGACCGTCTGCACCCCGGTCACCAGCTCTTCCAGCTCCTTCCCTCAGGTAGGCGCTACCGATCAACGCAAACTAGAACTAGTAGACATTCCAACAGCTTCTTCCCTCTTGCGATCAACTTCTTAAACACCTAACCTATAATTCCATTCCAACAAGCTGGAAATTTTTTGACTTGAGTTCGTTGTCACATTTCTGTGGGGCCAATTATGTATTACTCGTGCACTCACTGTAGTTGTCTCGCCATGCTGCACTATTTGCAGCATGGCGCTATTTGCATATACTGGCCACTCATGCCAGAGTAGCATCTGCTCCATTTGCACACTGATTGAGGAGTATCTGAGTATCTGTACTCGTCACTTTAAACCGCATACACTCCTTGAAGTCTCAGCGCCCTTTGCACAATGGTCATTGCACCGGACTATTGCAATATTAGTCATTCGAACTGCTCTAAGTGCTAGAGAACTGTGCATCTTTTTGCACAATTGATTTTGGTCAATGTCTTTATGTCTCCAAAGTGTTCTGTAAATTGTCTGTTGTACTAGAGCGGCTCCAACTACCGGAGACAAATTCCTTGTGTGTTCAGAATCAGAATCAGAGTCAGAATCATCTTTATTTGCCAAGTATGTCCAAAACACACAAGGAATTTGTCTCCGGTAGTTGGAGCCGCTCTCGTACAACAGACAGTTTTGGACATACTTGGCAAATAAAGATGATTCTGATTCTGATTTTTGCTGAATTCAAACAATTCTGCAAGGAAGACTGGGCCAAAATATCTCCATAGAGATGTGAAAGACTCATTGCCAGTCAAAGAAAATCGTTAGACAGTCTAGATATTTGACCACAAGTAACGGTACAAAACTCAAATTCAGTTGTTATTTGTGGACAGGGGGGCACCTGGTGAGGACATACAACAACGAAGCAATAGGACAAGAGAGGACAGAAAAGGGCCGGGCAGGATGTGGGAAATGAGCAAGGCGGTGCTACTGAGTGGTGCGGTGGGATTCTTCTTTTGTAGTGTTTAAACACCTGCAAGAACCTGTGAGATGATATTATTTGTGGTCCCAGGACAAGCAATAAAGCCTATGTGGGAAATACGCAAGGCGGTGTTACTGATGACAGGTGCGGTGGGATGCTTTTATAGTGTCTAAACACTATTGGTTGT
>NW_026905138.1:0-1682 GCF_024500275.1 Phycodurus eques | reverse complement strand
TTATCAGACTTTTGCTCACCTGCCCTATTTGAGTACTCAGCTGAAATGACTCTTTTACAGTGTGTTAAATGAACCCACGTGTTTCTTTCTGCTATTTTTTAGGGCTGTGAAGTGTCGATCAATCTGTGCCACCATCCCTCCGGTTGAGGCATGTGACACAGCATGGCTCAATATAGCAGCTCATTTGAATAGTTTTTTTTTTTTCTGTGCTAATGTCAATTTCATTTTGTAGTTTTGCACTTTGTTTTTCCCAATAATTGCATTCTTGTTGTGGAATACGCATATTGGCTCTCAGTATAGATTTTAACATCTTTATTTGTCATTAGTTTGCATGCCTCGGTTCATGCTACTAATTCAGCAGCTTGTTCAGCCAATTCCTGACAATCATGCTGCGTGCCTTCATCAGGTAAGTGTATTAGTGTGGCTGGATTTAAGGTTGTGCATCGCTTAACAGTCAAATGCGGTTGTGACAGCAAGATGGCCATGCAAGATAAATTTCTTGCAGGTGATAAAAACGCCATATTCGTTTGCAATAGGAGAGCAGACACTGTATGTGGGACCTTAAGAGTTAATGGATGAAATAACACAATTGTGGAACTGCTCTCTACTGCCATCAAAGCTGCCACAACTGTTCTGACACAATGCGGTAATGCACACGTCACTCTGTCCAATTTCGTCGAAAAATAAGCCCTTGGTCTGAGCTTATAACCATATTGTTGTGTAAGTACGGAGGTCATGTAATAGCTTTTACAATCTACCATTTGAATGAATGTTTTATCATTAAATTTGGAAGGCCTAGCACAGCACTGGACACCAAATGTTGTTTCATGTCACAGAAGGCCTTTTCTGCCTCTGTGTTCCATTAAACAGGTGATGTCATTTTAAGGTTGTCTTCATACATTAATTTTGACAATGGTGCAACAATTTCTGCATAGTTTGGAATCCATGCTCTACAATAATTTGTGAGACCTAAAAATGATTATTATATGTTTCTTCGTCTGTGGTTTAGGATTTTTTAAGACGATAGCTTTCCTGTCTTCTAATATAGTCCTTCCTCCTAAACTTAAATTATGGCCTAGATATTTGACTTGCCTTTTATATCATTGCAATTTATTTTTGTTAACTGTATGACCCTTTTCTGCTAGATGATGCAGCCAGGCCAATGAATCTCTGCATGTCTCTCCATCTGGAGATGCCAGAAGACATGCGTGTTGTCATAACTTGTGAATAAATGGTTGGACTTTCACAGTAACCTTGCGGTAATCTAGTAAATGTATATATTTTTTTCCCTCAAATGTAAATGCAAACCAAAATTGACTGTTCTTTTCTATTGGTACAGAAAAGAATGCATTACCACTACTGTAAACACAGTACCGTCTGGTTTTAATGAATTTAACAATGTTTGTGGATCTGGTACGCATGCTGCTCTTTGTATTACTGCAGTATTTACTGCCTGTAAGTCTCCAACCCACTGAAAGTGGGGCCTTTTTTACAAGGAAAAATGGGTGTGTTATATGGTGATTCTGGACACTCCACAATAACCCCTGCCTTAATTAGTGCTTCAATTACCGGTTTGATTCCTTCATGTGCATCTGGTTTTAATGGATATTGACGAATCCCTGGTCTATATTCTGTTTTGGGTCTAATTTGTACTGGTAAAGCCCCTTTACCAATTTTTTTTT
>NW_026905137.1:0-1692 GCF_024500275.1 Phycodurus eques | reverse complement strand
TAACTAGTATAAAGGGCAGAGTTCTACTCTAAATAGCCAGAGATTTTAGTGGGAAAGCATCCTTTTTGAAGTTATGAGTCAAAATAGAAAACGTGTACAGCAGGCGCTGGGAAGCGTTTTTAAGCAATAAAAAACTGCAAATGTGTGTAAAACTCCAACCAAAGCTTTTGGATGCAAAAAACTGCCTGTAACTAGTATAAAGGGCAGAGTTCTACTCTAAATAGCCAGAGATTTTAGTGGGAAAGCATCCTTTTTGAAGTTATGAGTCAAAATAGAAAAAGTGTACAGCAGGCGCTGGGAAGCGTTTTTAAGCAATAAAAAACTGCAAATGTGTGTAAAACTCCAACCAAAGCTTTTGGATGCAAAAAACTGCCTGTAACTAGTATAAAGGGCAGAGTTCTACTCTAAATAGCCAGAGATTTTAGTGGGAAAGCATCCTTTTTGAAGTTATGAGTCAAAATAGAAAACGTGTACAGCAGGCGCTGGGAAGCGTTTTTAAGCAATAAAAAACTGCAAATGTGTGTAAAACTCCAACCAAAGCTTTTGGATGCAAAAAACTGCCTGTAACTAGTATAAAGGGCAGAGTTCTACTCTAAATAGCCAGAGATTTTAGTGGGAAAGCATCCTTTTTGAAGTTATGAGTCAAAATAGAAAACGTGTACAGCAGGCGCTGGGAAGCGTTTTTAAGCAATAAAAAACTGCAAATGTGTGTAAAACTCCAACCAAAGCTTTTGGATGCAAAAAACTGCCTGTAACTAGTATAAAGGGCAGAGTTCTACTCTAAATAGCCAGAGATTTTAGTGGGAAAGCATCCTTTTTGAAGTTATGAGTCAAAATAGAAAACGTGTACAGCAGGCGCTGGGAAGCGTTTTTAAGCAATAAAAAACTGCAAATGTGTGTAAAACTCCAACCAAAGCTTTTGGATGCAAAAAACTGCCTGTAACTAGTATAAAGGGCAGAGTTCTACTCTAAATAGCCAGAGATTTTAGTGGGAAAGCATCCTTTTTGAAGTTATGAGTCAAAATAGAAAACGTGTACAGCAGGCGCTGGGAAGCGTTTTTAAGCAATAAAAAACTGCAAATGTGTGTAAAACTCCAACCAAAGCTTTTGGATGCAAAAAACTGCCTGTAACTAGTATAAAGGGCAGAGTTCTACTCTAAATAGCCAGAGATTTTAGTGGGAAAGCATCCTTTTTGAAGTTATGAGTCAAAATAGAAAACGTGTACAGCAGGCGCTGGGAAGCGTTTTTAAGCAATAAAAAACTGCAAATGTGTGTAAAACTCCAACCAAAGCTTTTGGATGCAAAAAACTGCCTGTAACTAGTATAAAGGGCAGAGTTCTACTCTAAATAGCCAGAGATTTTAGTGGGAAAGCATCCTTTTTGAAGTTATGAGTCAAAATAGAAAACGTGTACAGCCAGGCGCTGGGAAGCGTTTTTAAGCAATAAAAAACTGCAAATGTGTGTAAAACTCCAACCAAAGCTTTTGGATGCAAAAAACTGCCTGTAACTAGTATAAAGGGCAGAGTTCTACTCTAAATAGCCAGAGATTTTAGTGGGAAAGCATCCTTTTTGAAGTTATGAGTCAAAATAGAAAACGTGTACAGCAGGCGCTGGGAAGCGTTTTTAAGCAATAAAAAACTGCAAATGTGTGTAAAACTCCAACCAAAGCTTTTGGATGCAAAAAACTGCCT
>NW_026905136.1:0-1706 GCF_024500275.1 Phycodurus eques | reverse complement strand
GAGCTCGATTTCCCGCATGGACCTCGGGCATTAAGCTGCTTGACTTCCAGCATGGAGCTCGTCTCATCTGAGTCCCAGAAGGGAGCTCTGATTTCCCGCATGGACCTCGGGCATTAAGCTCTGACTTCCAGCATGGAGCTCGTCTCATCTGAGTCCCAGAAGGGAGCTCTGATTTCCCGCATGGACCTCTGGCATTAAGCTCTGACTTCCAGCATGGAGCTCGTCTCATCTGAGTCCCAGAAGGGAGCTCTGATTTCCCGCATGGGACCTCGGGCATTAGGCATGGGGCTCTCACTTCCAGCATGGAGCTCGTCTCATCTGAGTCCGGAAGGGAGCTCTGATTTCCCGCATGGACCTCGGGCATTAAGGCTACTTTGTTACATTTTGGGATGAATGCTGGGCTTTGCTGAGACTGTGCAAGATGCTTTGCGTGAGCTCCGGATAGGCGACTTTGTGACATTTTGGGATGCGTGCTGGTACTTTGCTGGGACTGAGTGCCGCTGCATTTTGGGATCCATGCGGGTCCGTTTTGGGACTGAGTGCCGCTGCATTTTGGAATACATGATGGTCCGTTTTGGGGCCAGGTGGGACTAGTGCCGCGCATTTTGGGATCTTGGTGCAGGAGCTCGTCTCATCTGAGTCCCAGAAGGGAGCTCTGATTTCCCGCATGGACCTCTGGCATTACGCTCTGACTTCCAGCATGGAGCTCGTCTCATCTGAGTCCCAGAAGAGGGAGCTCTGATTTCCCGCATGGACCTCTGGCATTAAGCTGGGGCTCTGACTTCCAGCATGGAGCTCGTCTCATCTGAGTCCCAGAAGGGAGCTCTGATTTCCCGCATGGACCTCTGGCATTAAGCGCTGACTTCCAGCATGGAGCTCGTCTCATCTGAGTCCCGGAAGGGAGCTCTGATTTCCCGCATGGACCTCGGGCATTAAGGCTACTTTGTTACATTTTGGGATGAATGCTGGGCTTTGCTGAGACTGTGCAAGATGCTTTGCGTGAGCTCCGGATAGGCGACTTTGTGACATTTTGGGATGCGTGCTGGTACTTTGCTGGGACTGAGTGCCGCTGCATTTTGGGATCCATGCGGGTCCGTTTTGGGACTGAGTGCCGCTGCATTTTGGAATACATGATGGTCCGTTTTGGGGTCCAGGCTGGGACTAGTGCCGCTGCATTTTGGGGATCTTTGGCTTGCATGGAGCTCGTCTCATCTGAGTCCCAGAAGGGAGCTCTGATTTCCCGCATGGACCTCTGGCATTACGCTCTGACTTCCAGCATGGAGCTCGTCTCATCTGAGTCCCAGAAGGGAGCTCTGATTTCCCGCATGGACCTCGGCATTAAGCTCTGACTTCCAGCATGGAGCTCGTCTCATCTGAGTCCCGGAAGGGAGCTCTGATTTCCCGCATGGACCTCTGGCATTAAGCTCTGACTTCCAGCATGGAGCTCGTCTCATCTGAGTCCCGGAAGGGAGCTCTGATTTCCCGCATGGACCTCGGGCATTAGCATGGGGCTCTGACTTCCAGCATGGAGCTCGTCTCATCTGAGTCCCAGAAGGGAGCTCTGATTTCCCGCATGGACCCTCGGCATTAAGCTCTGACTTCCAGCATGGAGCTCGTCTCATCTGAGTCCAGAAGGGAGCTCTGATTTCCCGCATGGACCTCTGGCATTAGCTCTGACTTCCAGCATGGAGCTCGTCTCATCTGAG
>NW_026905135.1:0-1727 GCF_024500275.1 Phycodurus eques | reverse complement strand
TTGGGATCCATGCGGGTCCGTTTTGGGACTGAGTGCCGCTGCATTTTGGAATACATGATGGTCCGTTTTGGGGTCCAGGCTGGGACTTAGTGCCGCTGCATTTTGGGATCTTTGGCTTGCATGGAGCTCGTCTCATCTGAGTCCCAGAAGGGAGCTCTGATTTCCCGCATGGACCTCTGGCATTACGCTCTGACTTCCAGCATGGAGCTCGTCTCATCTGAGTCCTGGAAGGGAGCTCTGATTTCCCGCATGGACCTCTGGCATTAAGCTCTGACTTCCAGCATGGAGCTCGTCTCATCTGAGTCCCAGAAGGGAGCTCTGACTTCCCGCATGGACCTCGGGCATTAAGCATGGAGCTCTGACTTCCAGCATGGAGCTCGTCTCATCTGAGTCCCGGAAGGGAGCTCTGATTTCCCGCATGGACCTCGGGCATTAAGCATGGGGCTTTGACTTCCAGCATGGAGCTCGTCTCATCTGAGTCCCAGAAGGGAGCTCTGACTTCCCGCATGGACCTCGGGCATTAAGCTCTGACTTCCAGCATGGAGCTCGTCTCATCTGAGTCCCAGAAGGGAGCTCTTATTTCCCGCATGGACCTCTGGCATTAAGCTCTGACTTCCAGCATGGAGCTCGTCTCATCTGAGACCCGGAAGGGAGCTCTTATTTCCCGCATGGACCTCGGGCATTAAGCATGGAGCGCTTGACTTCCAGCATGGAGCTCGTCTCATCTGAGTACCCGGAAGGGAGCTCTGATTTCCCGCATGGACCTCGGGCATTAAGGCTACTTTGTTACATTTTGGGATGAATGCTGGGCTTTGCTGAGACTGTGCAAGATGCTTTGCGTGAGCTCCGGATAGGCGACTTTGTGACATTTTGGGATGCGTGCTGGTACTTTGCTGGGACTGAGTGCCGCTGCATTTTGGGATCCATGCGGGTCCGTTTTGGGACTGAGTGCCGCTGCATTTTGGAATACATGATGGTCCGTTTTGGGGTCCAGGCTGGGACTTAGTGCCGCTGCATTTTGGGATCTTTGGCTTGCATGGAGCTCGTCTCATCTGAGTCCCAGAAGGGAGCTCTGATTTCCCGCATGGACCTCGGGCATTAGGCATGGGCTCTCACTTCCAGCATGGAGCTCGTCTCATCTGAGTCCCGGAAGGGAGCTCTGATTTCCCGCATGGACCTCGGGCATTAAGCATGGGCTCTGACTTCCAGCATGGAGCTCGTCTCATCTGAGTCCCAGAAGGGAGCTCTTATTTCCCGCATGGACCTCTGGCATTAAGCTCTGACTTCCAGCATGGAGCTCGTCTCATCTGAGTCCCAGAAGGGAGCTCTTATTTCCCGCATGGACCTCGGGCATTAAGCATGGAGCGCTGACTTCCAGCATGGAGCTCGTCTCATCTGAGTCCCAGAAGGGAGCTCTGATTTCCCGCATGGACCTCTGGCATTACGCTCTGACTTCCAGCATGGAGCTCGTCTCATCTGAGTCCCAGAAGGGAGCTCTGATTTCCCGCATGGACCTCGGGCATTAGGCATGGGGCTCTCACTTCCAGCATGGAGCTCGTCTCATCTGAGTCCCGGAAGGGAGCTCTGATTTCCCGCATGGACCTCTGGCATTAAGCTATGACTTCCAGCATGGAGCTCGTCTCATCTGAGTCCCGGAAGGGAGCTCTGATTTCCCGCATGGACCTCTGGCATTACGCTCTGACTTCCAGCATGGAGCTCGTCTCATC
>NW_026905134.1:0-1730 GCF_024500275.1 Phycodurus eques | reverse complement strand
AAGATTTTAAACAAACGATCGGTGGGAATCCAGCTTTCAGGGAGGCCTCCACCGAGTCTCTGGACAGCTGTGGGGCGGAGCGGCGAGCGTTAAAGCACTCTGTTCGGTCCACTAATAGGCCTTTATTGACTAAATTGTAACATGACGACCTATGTGATTTTTGCAGGACTTTTTAGCGCCTACTTTTCAGCTACTTGGCTAAGATTTGAAATAAACGATCGGTGGATCCAGCTTTCAGAGGAGGCCTCTTTCAAGCCTCTCAGAGTCGTGGGGCCGAACGGCGAGCGTCAAAGCACTCAGTTTCGGTCAGTAGTAGCCTTTATTGACTAAATTGTAACATGACAACCTATGTGACTTTGGCAGGACTTTTTAGCGCTTTCGTTTGAGCTAGTGGGCTAAGATTTGAAACAAACGATCGGTGGGAATCCAGCTTTCAGGGAGGCCCCCCCGAGTCTTTGGACGGCTGTGTGGCCGAGCGGCGAGCGTTAAAGCACTCAGTTTCGCTCGAGTCACCACGACGACCGATTTGACTAGGCACGACTTAGGTCACTAATTTCCGCTCAGCGGCTAGGAATTCCCACAGGACAATCTTTGGAATCCAGCTTCAGGGAGGCCTCTTCCAAGCCTCTCAGAGGTCGTGGGGCCGAACGGCGAGTGATCAATGCACTACGGTGCGCTCAGTAGTAGAGCCTTATTCACTAAATTGGAACATGACGAGCCTATGTGACTTTGGCAGGACATTTTAGCGCTTACATTTGAGCTAGTGGGCTAAGATTTAATACAACAACGATCGATCGGGAACTCCAGCTTCAGGGGAGTGCCCTCCCCGAGTCTCTCGACGGCTGTGGGGCCGCAGCGGGCAAGCGTTAAAGCACTCAGTTTCGCTCGAGTACCATGACGACCGATTTGACTTCGGCACAACTTTAGGTCGCTTAATTTCACAGCCGAGCGGGCTAGGAATTCACACAGACAAGCCTTGGAATCCAGCTTTCAGGGAGGCCTCTTCCAAGCCTCTCGGAGGTCGTGGGGCCGACGGCGAGCGTCAAAGCACTCGGTTTCGCTCCAGTAGTAGGCCTTTATTGACTAAATTGTAACATGACGACCTATGTGATTTTGGCAGGACGTTTTAAGCGCCTACTTTTCAGCTACTTGGCTAAGATTTGAATAACGATCAGTGGAATCCAGCTTTCAGGGGAGGCCTCTTCCAAGCTTTCGGAGGTCGTGGGGCGAACGGCGAGCGTCAAAGCACTCGTTTCGCTCCAGTAGTAGGCCTTTATTGACTAAATTGTAACATGACGACCTATGTGACTTTGGCAGGACTTTTTACGCTTACTTTTGAGCTAGTGGGCTAAGATTTTAAACAAACGATCGGTGGGAATCCAGCTTTCAGGGGAGGCCACCCCCGAGTCTCTGGACGGCTGTGGGGCCGAGCGGCGAGCGTTAAAGCACTCAGGTTCGCTCGAGTACCATGACGACCGATTTGACTTCGGCACGACTTTAGGTCGCTTACTTCAGCGGCGGGCTAGGATTTCACCGACAAGCCGTGGGAATCCAGCTTTCAAGGAGGCCTCTTCCAAGCCTCTCGGAGCTCGTGGGCCGACGGCGAGCGTCGAAGCACTCGGTTTCGCTCCAGTAGTAGGCCTTTATTGCTAATTGTAACATGACAACCTATGTGACTTTGGCAGGACTTTTTAGCGCTTACTTTTGATCTAGTGGGCTAAGATTTGAAA
>NW_026905133.1:0-1734 GCF_024500275.1 Phycodurus eques | reverse complement strand
CAGTTTCGCTCGAGTACCATGACGACCGATTTGACTTAGGCACGACTTTAGGTCACTTAATTTCTGCCTAGCGGGCTAGGAATTCACACAGACAAGCCTTGGGAATCCAGCTTTCAAGGGGAGGCCTCTTCCAAGCCTCTCAGAGGTCGTGGGGCCGAACGGCGAGCGTCAAGCACTCGGTTTCGCTCCAGTAGTAGGCCTTTATTGCACTAAATTGTAACATGACAACCTATGTGACTTTGGCAGAACTTTTTAGCGCTTACTTTTGAGCTCGTGGGCTAAGATTTGAAACAAACGATCGGTGGGAATCCAGTTTTCAGACGAGGCCTCCTCCCGAGTCTCTGGTCGGCTGTGGGGCCGAGCGGCGAGCGTTAAAGCACTCAGTTCGCTCGAGTACCATGACGACCGATTTGACTTCGGCACGACTTTAGGTCGCTTAACTTCAGCCGAGCGGGCTAGAAATTCACACAGACAAGCCGTGGGAATCCAGCTTTCAAGGAAGGCCTCTTCCAAGCCTCTCAGAGCTCGTGGGGCCGAACGGCGAGCGTCGAAGCACTCGGTTTCACTCCAGTAGTAGGCCTTTATTGACTAAATTGTAACATGACGACCTATGTTACTTTGGCAGGACTTTTTAGCGCTTACTTTTGAGCTAGTGGGCTAAGATTTGAAACAAACGATCGGTGGGAATCCAGCTTCAGGGGAGGCCTCCCCGAGTCTCTGGACGGCTGTGGGGGCGAGCGTCAAAGCACTCGGTTTCTCTCCAGTAGTAGGCCTTTATTGACTAAATTGTAACATGACGACCTATGTGATTTTGGCAGGACGTTTTAGCGCCTACTTTTCAGCTACTCGGCTAAGATTTGAAATAAACGATCGGTGGGAATCCAGCTTTCAGGGGAGGCCTCTTCCAAGCCTCTCGGAGGTCGTGGGGCCGAACGGCGAGCGTCAAAGCACTCGGTTTCGCTCCAGTAGTAGGCCTTTATTGACTAAATTGTAACATGACGACCTATGTGACTTTGGCAGAACTTTTTAGCGCTTACTTTTGAGCTAGTGGGCTAAGATTTTAAACAAACGATCGGTGGGAATCCAGCTTTCAGGGGAGGCCACCCCCGAGTCTCTGGACGGCTGTGTGGCCGAGCGGCGAGCGTTAAAGCACTCAGTTTCGCTCGAGTACCATGACGACCGATTTGACTCGGCACAACTTTAGGTCGCTTAACTTCAGCCGAGCGGGCTAGGAATTCACACAGACAAGCCGTGGGAATCCAGCTTTCAAGGGAGGCCTCTTCCAAGCCTCTCTGAGCTCGTGGGGCCGAACGGGCGAGCGTCGAAGCACTCGGTTTCACTCCAGTAGTAGGCCTTTATTGACTAAATTGTAACATGACAACCTATGTGACTTTGGCAGGACTTTGTAGCGCTTACTTTTGATCTAGTGGGTTAAGATTTGAAACAAACGATCGGTGGGGAACCAGCTTTCAGGGGAGGCCTCCCCCGAGTCTCTGGACAGCTGTGGGGCCCGAGCGGCGAGCGTTAAAGCACTCTGTTTCGGTCCAGTAATAGGCCTTTATTGACTAAATTGTAACATGACGACCTATGTGATTTTGGCAGGACTTTTTATCGCTTACGTTTGAGCTAGCGGGCTAGGAATTCACACAGACAATCCTTGGGAATCCAGCTTTCAGGGGAGGCCTCTTCCAAGCCTCTCAGAGGTCGTGGGGCCGAACGGGGAGCATCAAAGCA
>NW_026905132.1:0-1748 GCF_024500275.1 Phycodurus eques | reverse complement strand
AACAGAATACAATGATATGCAAATCATGTTCAACCTATATTTAATTGAATACACTACAAAGAAAAGATATTTCATGTTCAAACTGATAAACTTTGTTTTTAGCAAATAATCATTAACTTAGAATTTTATGGCTGCAACATGTTCCAAAAAAGACTGAGAAAGTTGAGGAATGCTCATCAAACACCTGTTTGGAACATCCCACAGGTGAACAGGCTAATTGGGAACAGGTGGGTGCCATGATTGGATATAAAAGGAGCTTCCCTGAATTGGTCAGTCATTCACAAGCAAAGATGGGGCGAGGTTCACCTCTTTGTGAACAAGTGTGTAAGAAAATAGTCAAACAGTTTAAGGATAATGTTCCTCAACATAGAATTGCAAGAACTTTAGGGATTTCATCAGCTACGGTCCATAATATCATCAAAAGGTTAAGAGAATCTGGAGAAATCACTGCATGTAAGCGGCGAGGCCGAAAACCAACATTGAATGCCCGTGACCTTCGATCAATCAGGCGGCCCTACATAAAAAAACAACATCAGTGCATCAAAAAATGACAATGTTTAAAGGATATTACCACATGGGCTAAGGAACACTTCAGAAAACCAAGGGCAGTAAATACAGTTCGGCGCTACAGCCGTAAGTGCAACTTGAAACTCTACTATGCAAGGCAAAAGCTATTTATCAACAACACCCAGAAACGCCCCCGGCTTCTCTGGGCCCGAGCTCATCTAAGATGGACTGATGCAAAATGGAAAAGTGTTCTGTGGTCCGAAGAGTCCACATTTCAAATTGTTTTTGGAAACTATGGACGCCGTGTCCTCCGGGCCAAAGAGGAAAAGAACCATCCGGACTGTTATGGACGCAAAGCTCAAAAGCCAGCAGCTGTGATGGTATGGGGCTGTGTTAGTGCCAATGGCATGGGTAACTTACACATCCGTGAAGGCACCATTAATGCTGAAAGGTACATACAGGTTTTGGAGAAACAAATGCTGCCATCCAAGCAACGTCTTTTTCATGGACGCCCATGGGCTGTTTTTCTGCAAAGAGACCAGGACGACTGATCCGTGTAAAGGAAAGAATGAATGGGGCCATGTATCATGAGTTTTTGAGTGAAAACTTCCTTCCATCAGCAAGGGCATTGAAGATATAACGTGGCTGGGTCTTTCAGCATGACGATGAGCCAAAATACCAGCAACAGTGTGTGAAAACATTTGACCTCTGTCATTGCCAACAAAGGGTATATAACAAAGTATTGAGATGAACTTTTGTTTTATACCAAATCCTTATTTTCCACCATAATTTGCTAAAAGAGGAGACCCCGGGGACGACCCAGGACACGCTGGAGAGACTACGTCCTTCGGCTGGCCTGGGAACGCCTTGGGATCCCCCTGGAAGAGCTGGATGAAGTGGCTGGGGGAGACTGGCTGGGGAGAGGGAAGTCTGGGCGTCCCTGCTAAAACTACTACCCCGCGACCCGACCCGGATAAGCGGTAGAAAAAGGATGGATGGATGGAATTTGCTAATAAACTCTTTAAAAATCAGACAATGTGATTTTCTGGATGTTTTTTTTTTCATTTTGTCTCCCATAGGTGAGGTATACGCATGATGAAAATTACAGGCCTCCCTCCTCTTTTGAAGTGTGACAACTTGCACAATTGGTGGCTGACTAAATACTTTTTTACCCCACTGTACACACGCTGACGGCACAGTAAGCGACTGGTTGGAGCGTCAGCCTACGTCAGCGTCAGTCA
>NW_026905131.1:0-1758 GCF_024500275.1 Phycodurus eques | reverse complement strand
TGTGTGTAGGTTTTTTTTTTTTTTTTACTGTCGGAAAAGGAGAAACGGGATGTTTAAAAAAGGTACGTGAAGATTCTGTCTCCTAATAATGAGACGGTAAGTCATAAGAGAGAGAATGACTGCATTGTAATTTAGGTCAACCACCGAAAAGAAAACGATTCCACGAAAATCTAAAGTAGCCTCGAGTCAATTAAAAGCACTGATGTGATAACATTGTGCCGTATCACATGATACTAACACATACTAACACATATATCTATATATATCTATATATATATGTGTGTCACCCCCAGTGCACTCTGCATTCTTTTTACAGTCCCCTCATATCGGTGCATCACCTGACCGGAAGGTGTCC
Source organism: Phycodurus eques (assembly GCF_024500275.1). Taxonomy (NCBI): domain Eukaryota; kingdom Metazoa; phylum Chordata; class Actinopteri; order Syngnathiformes; family Syngnathidae; genus Phycodurus; species Phycodurus eques. The sequence continues at coordinate 1,403 of NW_026905131.1, read as the reverse complement.
TTTGACTGTTGCTGCTCTGCGTGCTCGCAGATCAAATGTCCCGACTTGACAAAAGACAGGACAGATTTAGAACGATCAAAAGAAAAAGACTTTTGCTTGGTTGCTTCCTCACCCGCACACATGACACTGCGACTTAACAGACAGCACAACAATTACATTCAAGTACTGTGCCAGATTAATGTTACAAAATCACAATTCTGTGACTTTTCTGTGTGGTCACCTTTAGAATTGTATACGAGAACAACCCCAGATCCGAGTTTCAGAAGATATGTTATGAAGGCAACAATGTTTTCAAGTGGGGAGAGTTGCCAGAATTGCTAGGAAAGTGGTACATAAGAAATACAGTGCGGAATCTCGGTGTAACATCTGATCTGTAGGCCTGTGTCTGGAAAGGTAAACAGAATAAAGGGAACAACTCTTCGTAATTTTTGTGGAAAAACCCTTGAACACCCCAGGCCTTTGACACAAATGAGATGCTTCCTTCTCTGTGGTGTGTTGAATTTACATGCCATTTGTCTGGCCTGCCTTAGTACCACTTTAAAAGCATTTCAATTATTTTCAATGGGGAAATGGATTTGAGATAGAAGTAAATTGAGTTCCTCTTCCTGTTGGAAGCGTATTTTATTATGATCACATATACCGCACACTTTCGAGTTTACCATGAAAGGTCACAGCTTCTTGACAGTCTAGTGCAATCAATCATTCATTTATTTGATATGGACATCACTAAATTATTGGAAAACAAGGCATCCCCTCTCCTTGAGCCGTCACCTTATCGCGGTGGAGGGGTTTGTGTGTCCCAATGATTCAAGGAGCTAAGTTGTCTGGGGCTTCACGCCCCTGGTAGGCTCACCCATGGCAAACAGGTCCTCGGTGAGGGGCCAGACAAAGCACGGCTCCAAAAACCCTATGACGAACAAAATATATGGATCAAGGTTTCCCTTGCCTGGACGCGGGTCACTGGGGCCCCTCTTTGGAGCCAGGCACGGAGGTGGGGGACGAAGGCGAGCGCGGTGTTATCATGGGCCGGGCACAGCCTGAAAGGTTAACGTGGGTCCCCCTTTCCATGGGGTCACCACCTGAGAGAGGGGCCATAGGGGTCGGGGTGCAGTGTGAGCTGGGTGGTGGCCGAAGGCGGGGACCTTGGCGATCCGAACCCCGGCTACAGAAGCTGGCTCCAGATGAAGACGAATCACCTTTTATTGTGATTAACATGCATGCATGTACACGAAATGTGTTCTCTGCATTTAACCCATCACAGTGAACACATACACATGTTAGTGGAACACACTGGAGCAGGGGGCCCCACGGTGGCAGGCGATGATCCTAACCATGGGTTAGGGTTAGCCAGACTGATTTCGAGTCGTTCGCGCTAAAACTGTTTTTCCAACTTTGCTGCATAG
>NW_026905130.1:0-1759 GCF_024500275.1 Phycodurus eques | reverse complement strand
CCGGTCTGCCCTCACTAATCACCCCTTGATGAGTAACCGCACCGAGTGAAAGGATAATCAAAATGAGTACTCCGTTTTTACGGCAGCTCCATCCCTTATAAATCGTTGGCATTTGTTAAAGACCTAGTAAATTTAACAGTCCTTGTCAGGACCGTACGGATTGGTGTTGGCATCGAGCCGAAGGCGATCTTGGATGAGTTACTCTGTTTTAGGAATGGTCATAGGACCCGGTGGTAGGGGTCTTGTCGAAGTTCAATCACTATATAAGAGGTTGAGGGTTAAGGTCGAGATTAATTCTCATTTATAAGAATGACAAGGATAGAATAGAATTAAAGCAAGGTATTTATTTCAGTGATTACACAAGGTTGGATTGATAATATGACAGTATGGGTTAGCGATATATAATGAACAATAATAAGAATAATAAAAATGGAAAGAAATAGAAGTTGTTCAAAAGTCATAAATCACAAAATAAGTATTTACCTTTTTGAGTGAGCTTTTAAGGAGTGATCAAGTCCTACGGAGCCGTAACGCCAATTAATAATAAGATAATTTGGACATCAGAACGCCTGAACAGCTGACTAGCCCTTTTTCCCTTATTCCGCGCAATGTCAATAGAGGTTCTATTAGTTACCTTATTATAGTACACTGTTTTGTCTTACCCAATTAAATGAGAAGGAGATTTAAAAGTGAAGTCCTCCTGCCAGCTTGTCCCTGAGCATTGCGAGGGGAAAAAAGAACGTGTGTCTCCCTATCTCGAGAGAGTAAGGAGCCCCGTTTGTCCGTGTGAGGGATTTTTATAACCTCTGTTCCCGCCTTCAGCGTCCTAACTTTTTTTGACTTGAGTGGAAAGTACCTATTTTTCCCTTACTCATTCAGTGTCCTGACTTGACCTAAGTGGAAAGCACCTATCTCTCCATTACTCATCCAGTGTCCTGACATGATCCTAGTGGAAAGTACCCATTTCCCCCTTTTGCTCATTCAGTGTCCTGACATGATCCTAGTGGAAAGTACCCATTTCCCCTTTTTGCTCACCCAAAATAGGTTCACAGTAAATACTATTGACTACTCACATAATACATCCATTCAATGACAAGCATATTTCATATGTCTTGAACACAATCAATACACTTCATCACTTCTCATTAATCTCTTAAGCATTCTGCAATACATGTTTATCAGTTCATATTTATACATTCATGTGAATACAATTCTCTCATGCATTTCAACAGGTCCATGCTTACTTCGTAGAGCATTCGTGTGCTCCGTTGCCTGAGAGAGACAACCTTGCACAGGTCATAATCTTTGCATAAAAGCTGTTCCAAAGCATTGTACATTAGAAATACAAAAATCAAAATATTATATAACAGCCTTATTAGGCTTGATGTACTTTTTATCACTGATTTCCAAAAGAACATCTAAATTATAACTTCACAGAGAATCATTAAAATTATCTCAAGGATATAAAATCAAGCAATTGATTATATAAGCAGTTGACCTCAGTATGTGTTTGTTTACTTATGACAAGGGGGTTTTAATAGTATTGATATAAGTAAGAAGACTTATGCTTGACCTGGCGACTCTTTCCTTACGATCTAATTTGGTTTGTCGACCTCTGGTGGTTGGACCAGGAATTGAAACTGGGGCTAAGCTCAATCACATTAACCCAGCCACATATGCCAATTACAACCTTTTTGTACCATTGCTTATGTATGTAGCCTGGCCGCCCACCCGACACCCCGCTCTGATATGCGTCGCC
>NW_026905129.1:0-1766 GCF_024500275.1 Phycodurus eques | reverse complement strand
GGTTGGAGTTTTACACACATTTGCAGTTTTTTATTGCTTAAAAACGCTTCCCAGCGCCTGGCTGTACACGTTTTTCTATTTTGACTCATAACTTCAAAAAGGATGCTTTCCCACTAAAATCTCTGGCTATTTAGAGTAGAACTCTGCCCTTTATACTAGTTACAGGCAGTTTTTTGCATCCAAAAGCTTTGGTTGGAGTTTTACACACATTTGCAGTTTTTTATTGCTTAAAAACGCTTCCCAGCGCCTGCTGTACACGTTTTCTATTTTGACTCATAACTTCAAAAAGGATGCTTTCCCACTAAAATCTCTGGCTATTTAGAGTAGAAACTCTGCCCTTTATACTAGTTACAGGCAGTTTTTTGCATCCAAAAGCTTTGGTTGGAGTTTTACACACATTTGCAGTTTTTTATTGCTTAAAAACGCTTCCCAGCGCCTGGCTGTACACGTTTTTCTATTTTGACTCATAACTTCAAAAAGGATGCTTTCCCACTAAAATCTCTGGCTATTTAGAGTAGAACTCTGCCCTTTATACTAGTTACAGGCAGTTTTTTTGCATCCAAAAGCTTTGGTTGGAGTTTTACACACATTTGCAGTTTTTTATTGCTTAAAAACGCTTCCCAGCGCCTGCTGTACACGTTTTCTATTTTGACTCATAACTTCAAAAAGGATGCTTTCCCACTAAAATCTCTGGCTATTTAGAGTAGAAACTCTGCCCTTTATACTAGTTACAGGCAGTTTTTTGCATCCAAAAGCTTTGGTTGGAGTTTTACACACATTTGCAGTTTTTTATTGCTTAAAAACGCTTCCCAGCGCCTGCTGTACACTTTTTCTATTTTGACTCATAACTTCAAAAAGGATGCTTTCCCACTAAAATCTCTGGCTATTTAGAGTAGAACTCTGCCCTTTATACTAGTTACAGGCAGTTTTTTTGCATCCAAAAGCTTTGGTTGGAGTTTTACACACATTTGCAGTTTTTTATTGCTTAAAAACGCTTCCCAGCGCCTGCTGTACACGTTTTCTATTTTGACTCATAACTTCAAAAAGGATGCTTTCCCAGTAAAATCTCTGGCTATTTAGAGTAGAACTCTGCCCTTTATACTAGTTACAGGCAGTTTTTTTGCATCCAAAAGCTTTGGTTGGAGTTTTACACACATTTGCAGTTTTTTATTGCTTAAAAAACGCTTCCCAGCGCCTGCTGTACACGTTTTCTATTTTGACTCATAACTTCAAAAAGGATGCTTTCCCACTAAAATCTCTGGCTATTTAGAGTAGAACTGCCCTTTATACTAGTTACAGGCAGTTTTTTGCATCCAAAAGCTTTGGTTGGAGTTTTTACACACATTTGAGTTTTTTATTGCTTAAAAACGCTTTCCCCAGCGCCTGCTGTACACGTTTTCAGTTTGACTCATAACTTCAAAAGGATGCTTTCCCAGTAAAATCTCTGGCTATTTAGAGTAGAACTCTGCCCTTTATACTAGTTACAGGCAGTTTTTTGCATCCAAAAGCTTTGGTTGGAGTTTTACACACATTTGCAGTTTTTTATTGCTTAAAAACGCTTCCCAGCGCCTGGCTGTACACTTTTTTATTTTGACTCATAACTTTGAAATGGATGCTTTCCCACTAAAATCTATTGCTATTTAGAGTAGAACTCTGCCCTTTATACTAGTTACAGGCAGTTTTTTGCATCCAAAAGCTTTGGTTGGAGTTTTACACACATTTGCAGTTTTTTATTGCTTAAAAACGCTTCCCAGCGCCTTGGCTGT
>NW_026905128.1:0-1768 GCF_024500275.1 Phycodurus eques | reverse complement strand
ACACACTCGATTGCGTGTGAATCCACTTTCTTTCAGGAGAGGTCTCTCTCCAGCGTCTCTGGACGGTTCGTCCGCGGCCGAAAGACGAGACGAGCGTCGAGAGCCATCAGTTTCGCTCCAAATAGTCGGAGGCCTTATTGACTAAATTGTAACATGACGACTATGTGATTTCGGCCTCAGTCAGACCAGAACTTTTGAACCCTACGTTGAGCTGGTGCGGCTGACGTTCGACACTACTCGATCGTTGTGAATCACCTTTCAGCTGGTCTCTCCAAGCCTCTCGGACGGTCGTCGCGGCCGAAACGCACGAGCGTCGAAGCATTCCGTTTCTGCGTCCAGAGTTGTCCTTTATTGACGCTAAATGAGCATGCCGACCTATGTGATTTCGGCAGACCCATACAGCAGCACCCAGAAACTTTGAACCCTTAAGTCTGAGCTTGTGGGCTGGACGTTCGACACCACTCGATCGTTGTGAATGCACCCTTTCAGATGGACGGTCTCCCCAAGCCTCTCGCGAGGTCGTGGGCTCCGAGCGCGACGAGTCGAAGGATCCGTTTTATTTCGCTCCAGTGAGTAGCGTTATGACTAATTGCACACATGACGACCGCATGTGATTTCGGCAGACACTTTGAACCCTGAGTTTGAGCTAGTGGGCTGACGTTCTGGGACACACTCGAGCGTCTGTGTGAATCACTGTCAGGGAGTCTCTTCCAAGCCTCTCGGGGATGTGTCGTGCGGGCCGAGCGGCACGAGCGTCGAAGCATTCCGTTTCGCTCCAGTAGTAGGCGTATAGTGACTATATCGGTAACATGACGACCTATGTGATTTCGGCAGAACTGTTTAGATACCCTTAAGTTTGATTGCGAGAGAGTAGGTGACCTTCGACGACAGCTCGATCGTGAATCCACCTTCAAATGACGATGGTCTCCTCTTCCAAGCCTCTGCAAGGATCGCTTCGTGCGGCCGAGCGGCGACCGTCAAAGCATTCAGTTTCGCTCCAGGAGGAGCCCTTATTCGACTAAATTGTACATGCATGACATGTGGATTTCGGCAGAAAGACTAGGAAACTTTTGAACACTGATGGTTTGAGCACGCTGACGTCATCGACACTATCGTATCGATCGTTGTGAATTCCACCTTTCAGATGACGGTCTCTTCCAGCTCTTTCGGAGTCATGCGCTGTGACAGCCGAGAAGTCAGCAGCATTCCGTTCGCTCCAGAGAACGCCTATATTGACTATATGTAACACATGACGACCGATGTGATTTCGGCAGAACCTTTGAACCCTTAAGTTTGAGATTATGGGCTGACGTTCGACACACTCGATCGTTGTGAATCCACCTTTCAGATGAGGTCTCCTCCAAGCCTCTCGGAGGTCGAGGTGCCGAAACACAAGCGTCGAAGCATTCCGTTTCGCTCTAGTAGTAGTCCTTTATTGACTAAATTGTAACATGACGACCTATGTGATTTCGGAAGAACTTTTGAACCCTTAGTTTGAGCTTGTGGGCTGACGGTCGACACACTCGATCGTTTAAGCCACCTTTCAGATGAGGTCTTTTCGAAGCTCTCGAGGTCGTGCGCTGAAACACGAGCGTCGAAGCATCCGTTTCGCTCCAGTAGTAGGCCTTTATTGACTAAATTGAAACATGACGACCTATGTGATTTCGGCAGAACTTTTGAACCCTTAATTTGAGCTAGTGGGCTCACGTTCGACACACTCGATCGTTGTGAATCCACCTTTCAGATGAGGTCTCTTCCAAGCCTCTCG
>NW_026905127.1:0-1780 GCF_024500275.1 Phycodurus eques | reverse complement strand
TCAGAATCAGAATCAGAATCAGAATCATCTTTATTTGCCAAGTATGTCCAAAACACACAAGGAATTTGTCTCCGGTAGTTGGAGCCGCTCTAGTACAACAAACAGTCAATTTACAGAACACTTTGGGGACATAAAGACATTGACAAAAAACAATTGTGCAAAAGATGCAGAGTCCTCTAGCACTTTAGAGCAGTTCGAACGACTAATATTGCAATAGTCCGGTGCAATGACCATTGTGCAAAGGGCGCTGAGACTTCAAGGAGTGTATGCGGTTTAAAGTGACAAGTAGTGCGATCATCTGGGACAATGTCGGTTGTGCAAATGTTACAGATACTCCTCAATCAGTGTGCAAATGAGCAGATGCTACTCTGGCATGAGTGGCCAGTATATGCAAATAGTGCAGCATGGCGAGACAACTACAGTGAGTGCACAAGTAATAAATAATTGGCCCCACAGAAATGTGACAACGAACTCAAGTCAAAAAATTGCCAGCTTGTTGTAATGGAATTATAGGTTAGGTGTTTAAGAAGTTGATCGCAAGAGGGAAGAAGCTGTTGGAATGTCTACTAGTTCTAGTTAGCGTTGATCGGTAGCGCCCTACCTGAGGGAAGGAGCTGGAAGAGCTGGTGACCGGGGTGCAGACGGTCCGAGAGGATTTTGCACGCCCTGTCTTAGTTCTGGCAGCGTGCAAGTCCTCAATGGGGGTAGGGGGTACCGACAATCCTTTCAGCAGTTTTGATTGTCCGTTGCAGTCGGAGCTTGTCCTTTTTTGTAGCAGCACCAAACCAGACTGTGATGGAAGAACACAGGACCGATTCGATGACCGCTGTGTAGAACTGTCTCAGCAGCTCCGGTGGCAGGCCGTGCTTTCTCAGAAGCCGCAGGAAGTACATCCTCTGCTGGGCCTTTTTGAGGACGGAGTTGATGTTGTTCGCCCACTCAGGTCCTGAGAGATTGTAATTCCCAGGAACTTGAAGGTCTCGACGGTTGACACAAGGCAGCTGGACAACGTGAGGGGCAGCTGTGGCGAAGGATGCCTCCTGAAGTCCACGATCATCTCTACCGTCTTGAGCGTGTTCAGCTCCAGGTTGTGTCGCCCGCACCACAGCTCCAGCCGCTCCGCTTCCTGTCGATATGCAGACTCGTCACCGTCCTTGATGAGGCCGATGACAGTGGTGTCATCTGCAAACTTCAGGAGCTTGACAGTCGGGTTCGCTGAGGTGCAGTCGTCGTGTAGAGAGGAGAAGAGCAGCGAGGAGAGAGGACACAACCTTGGGGCGCCCCAGTGCTGATGCTGCGTGTGGATGAGGTGGCCTCCCCCAGCCTGACCTGCTGTGTCCTGCCCGTCAGAAAGCTGTAAATCACTGGCAGATGGCAGGTGAGACGCTGAGCTGGAGAAGCTTGGTTGAAAGGAGTTCAGGGATGATGGTGTTGAACGCTGAGCTGAAGTCCACGAACAGGATCCTCACGTAGGTCCCTGCACTGTCGAGGTGTTCTAGATGAAGTGCAGTCCCATGTTGACTGCATCATCCGCCAGACCTGTTCGCTTGGTAGGCAAAACTGCAGGGGGTCCAGCAGGGGACCTGTGACACTCTTGAGGTGGTCCAGCACGAGACGTTCAAAGGACTTCATGACCACAGATGTCAAAGCGACAGGCCTGTAGTCATTCAGACCAGAGATTGCAGGTTTCTTGGGGACTGGAATGATGGTGGAGCGTTTGAAGCAGGATGGAACTTCGCACATTCCAAAGATCTGTTAAAGATCTGAGTGAATCTGCACC
>NW_026905126.1:0-1783 GCF_024500275.1 Phycodurus eques | reverse complement strand
ATAACCCAATTAGATTTCTGTACGGCAGACTTGATATGGGTGAATATGTTTTTTTTAACCACTTTTAATCAAAAAGATGGTCAGCATTACTCGATTAAATTTCCTGTCTGTGAAGGCAAAAGTGATCATGGGAGTATCAAACAAGTTTTTTTCTGGCGCTCTTGAGTGGGCCAGTCTGAGAAGCAAACCAAATCTCCCATGCTGTCATGAACGGAACAGAGGATAGGACCCAAAAATGCACGACTCCAAAACAAATGGACAGTTTCCAAAAAGAGAGGTTTAATAGACGGGCATAGGTCGGTACACAGGAAGGCAATCCAAGAAAGGCAACAGTATCCAAAAACATGAGGCAAAGAGGCAAGGTCGATAATCGGAACAGGGTCAAGTCTTACGGTGAGTCTGTGACGTGGAAACAAGGATTGCTGGAACGCGACGACAAGGTACAACGAACTGGCAACGATAGGGAATGAGACACGAGGTTAAATACAAGGGGTAATTGGGGTGAACGAGGCACAGGTGGTGAAGATGCTCACAGGAGCAGGTGTGTGTGAAACAGGGGAGAGGACAAAACCCGGAACACACACACATGACACATGCGCAGTGCAGGAAATATGACGGTGGCTCAGCCACTGAGCAGGATGCAAAACTTCACGAGTGGAATGCAAAGGTTGAATCAAGGCAACTGGACTGTTCTTGTTTGTTGAAGATGCTAGAGAACATCCACCAAAGTTTAAATCCGAAGTCTGGACGCATTTTGGATTTGCAGTCATAAAAAACGAGGGAGGAAAAAACATGACGGCCATGCAATAAACTGTTTGCTGAAAGCCGCCGCTGTCGACAAGTTGTGGAATGGAAGTAATATGAAAAGCCACAAACACCCGAAGCAAGAAGCAAGCCGAGGCCAAACATCAATTCGTGAGACATTTCAACCAGGTTTTCTTCATGATCGCACCATGGAGAGCTAAAAGGTTGGTCAGCACATTTGAACCACCGGTACAAATTTCCATCACATACTGTACTTCAGCAAAACGCTAAGGCCGATCACTTTACTAAGAGACAAAGACCAAAGTAGTCAAAAAAACATCGAGGAGGCAGACTGGAAAGTGTCTCACCCTGGATAGATGGGAACTTGGACATCACAAGGTACTCAGAGCTCGGTAACCTCTACATCACACATTGTGACTATGAGTCACATATAATTAGAACATTTGAGCATTCCATGTTTTGTGTTCAACTACAAAAATATTTTTCATTATTTTTATGTCGAAAAATATATCAGTGTCATGGTCTGTCCCTGCAGTTCCTTTTTTGGAACTCGGGTGGCGCTTTTTGCCTCGCCTTTCCCTCCCTCTCTCTCTCCCCTGCAATCAGCACCTCATCCGCCCACCTGTTCCCAATCAGCACTCTCTATTGCCTGCATTTAAGCCTGGCAGATCCAGGAAGCCAGCACCTGAGTATTGACGTTCATCCGTGGTACACAGGCCAACTTTCATGACTCCTCCTCATAAATTACTCAACTACCTGCCATCGTACTTCCCCCCCTTGTATTTTTCTCCGTCTCCAATGCTCCTTCCGTGTCTCCAGCCATGCCGCCAAGTTCTTCCACCTGCCCATGGTTCCACTTCCTACACCTTCCCTGTTCCAACGGACCACCATCGCCCCTCGGATGTCCTACCCGCTGAGCGATTAATTAATAAACCATTCTCATCTACTTCCTCCGCTTCCGTTTCCTTTTGGGTCCAGTCCAACATCATAGGATTACCAACCGTGACAATCAGAAGTC